>NC_056741.1:1239993251-1240293251 GCF_019279795.1 Protopterus annectens
CGGACGACTCCTGAAATTTTCTTTTTCGAGTTTCAGAACCAAAGTCTTCAACTAAAAAGCTACGTATCCCGTTGGGGAAACTTTTCCTTGCTCCTTACCGATGTCAGTAAAAGTTAATAAATGCATTACTTGTGAGAAGCAAATACCTCATAAGGATTTCCATTTGTACTGTATTCCTTGCCTTGGCCCTGACCACGACATACCTTGCTGTCGGTTTTGTGCTTTATTTAATCAGCACACTATCCGTCGTCGGTACATTTTCGCTTCTAAATATTTCGGTTCTTGGTTTAATTATCCAGAAATGTAATCGGTTAGCCGTCTGACTACCGGAATACTGAAAAAACGCAAAGAAAAAGACAGAGATAGGCCTTTGAGGTCCAAAACTGCCGATGACGCTTTTCCTAAGCCAGTCGCCAGTTCGCCGGTACTCATTGAGGTGCTTTCGCAGCCCCTGATACCCGCTACTTCTGATTCACAGGCCTCTACTGAGACCCATTCGGAGTCCTGCATGCCGTGAGATGCTTCACCTATGGAACCCATGGATGTCTCTACCTTGGATGGGTCTGGAGCAGCTGTGCAGGCACCTGCTTCTGAGGGTGTATTCAGGCCTACAGATTTGTATATTAAACTGGCACCACATTCAATATTAAGGCCAAAATCTCGATCTATGTCTAAAAAACCGACACCCAGGCCACATGTTCAGGCTGCTATGCCTAAAAAACAAATGATCAAAATATCTGAAGATTTAATTACTCTAATCAGGGGTAGCCTAGGGCTGAACTTGACTATGAATCTTCTGAACAGGACTCTGTTTCTTCTGACTCTTCTAATGAACAGGATTTGTCCATACCTACTTATGAAGACTCTGATGCAGAGGATTCCATTCCTTCTGCTTCTCCCCCTGAGGATTTTTCTTTTGTGGAAACTTTACATACCTTAAGGGAGCATTTCCACTGGGAAAGTCAGGATTTTTCTGAATCCAAAAAGAGGCTTAGGGATTTCCTTCTTCTTCTTCAGCATAGGCCTTTGGCTATACCTCCAGTACTAGACGTTGTTGATTATGTGTTTTCAGAATCCAGTATGGCCCCTGATTCCCTGCCACTGGCCCCTTGTAAGCCAGACAGATACTACAGGGTCCCTGATTCCCACAAATTCCTTTTCAAAAATCCTGTTGTGGACCCTGAAACCATTTCTCAGGGGCCCAAGGGCATTAAGGCTTCTACTGCTAAAAATCCAACCCCTTCTGATAGAGACTCCAGGTTGCTGGATAGATGTGGTAAAAAGGTTTGTACTTCTGCAACCTTGTCAATCAGGGCTTTAAACTGTCAATTCCATATGCTAAAATATCAACAGCATATCATGGGACTGCTTAAACAGAAAATGATGTTGATTTCTGACTGTGTAGAAAATAAGCATTCAGCTGAACAAGTTGGAAAACATACTTTGCAATGTGGTCTTGATTCTTTGGAGGCCTCTTGCAAGGCTGCTGTTACTGGTTCTGTGCTTAGAAGGCATGCTTGGCTTAAGGAGCAATCTCTGCCTGATTATGTTAAAGCAAAATTGTTGGATGATCCTTTGCAGCAGGACCGTCTGTTTGGCCTGAAGAAGTTCTAAAAAAAGATGAAAGATAAAGCTAAATCTATGCAAACTGTGAAAGATTTCTTACAGGTACAACCTCCAAGATTTAGTAGGCACTGGCCTACAAAGAACTGGTTCTTTCCAGTTACTTCCAGAGCCATTCAAGCCAAACCCAGACATTCCAAAAGCACCAGGTTTCAGTCCCAAGGGACTTTCAGAACTAAGCAATGGGGTGCCTCCACATCCAAATCTGGAAACAACAAGACGCCTCCCTATGGTAAAAAGTCTCAATGACTTTCCTTTAAAATTACCAAGCACTTACCTCTTAGCCGCCCCTTTGGGGGGAAAATTTGCTCTTCATGCAAAAAACTGGCAGTTTATAACCCAGGACAAATGGGTTTTAAATGTAGTGTCCCAGGGATACAGATTTCATTTCCACACGCTGCCAACTCCAAACGGGTGGCCAGACCTGCCCCCAAATCAGTGGGCAGAGGCTCAGAAACAAGTACTTTCCCTCTTAAACATGGGGGCTATTCAACTAGTACCAGAAGAGGAAAAGGGACAAGGTTTCTATTCCAGACTTTTCCTGGTACCCAGAAAAGACAAATCATGACGTCCAATTCTGGACCTGTCTACTCTAAACACCTTTCTAGGCATTCCAAAATTCAAGATGCTGACTCTTCACCAGTTACTTCCTATGCAAGGCAAGGATGTCTGGTTGGCAACTCTAGATTTAAAAGAGGCTTACCTGCATATCCTAATCAGGGAATCTTGCAGAAGATACCTATGCTTCAAAGCAGGCTACTTGCATTATCAGTTCTCTGCACTGCCCTTTGGCTTATCTACTGTGCCCGCAGTATTTACAAAGTGCCTGGCTCCAGTAATTGCATTTTGCAGGCAAAGAAATATTCAAATATATTCACACCTGGATGATTGTCTAATTCAGGCAGAAAACAAGGCCATTCTTCTATAACATCTGGCGTTTGTAAAAAGGGTTCTAAGTTGTCTAGGGTACACCATAAATGAAAAGAAATCACAACTAGTACCCTCACAAAAAATTACATTCCTGGGTGCAAGCTTGAATACAACTGCCCAGATGGCTTTCCTCACGCCAGAAAAGCAAATTCATTTGGTGACTTACTTCAAACAGGTGGCCACAAAAACCCTGCTATCTGTAAGACAAATACTGCAAGCCTTGGGGTTCATGGCTTCCTGCATTCTTCTAATTCCATATGCAAGACTGCATATGAGGAAACTTCAGTGATACTTAAAAAGTTTATAGAGTCAACATTGTCACAGCCTGGAAACAATGATTCCTGTCATACCTTGCCTGCAACTAGAGTTCCTATGGTGGGCAGAGGCCTGCCACCAAAATAAGGAACTGCCATTCACACCACCCCCTGCCACCCAAACCCTGACTACAGACACATCAGACTATGCATGAGGGGCTCATCTGGCAGGGAAGTGCATTTAGGGCAAATGGAGCCCAAATCAAATTCACCTTCATATAAATCAAAAAGAAATGCTAGCTGTACAGAATGCACTGACAGCCTTCAAGGACTACCTTCATCCAGGACAACTAACGGTAAAGACGGACAACACCTCAGTTATGTGGTACATAAACAAGCAGGGGGTACACATTCCTACCCCCTCTGCAGACTAGCCATGGCATTGTGGAACATGGCCTTGAGCTATCAAGTAAAACTACAAGCTCAATTCCTGCCAGGAAAGCTGAATATTTTGGCAGATGAACTAAGCAGAAATCTCATGGACCCACATGAATGTAAACTGGAACCATGGATTTTCAACATGTTGACATGCAAATGGGGAAGCCCAGACATAGATATTTTTGCCTCACCCCAGAACTACCAGCTAGACAAATTTTGCACAAGAACTCCTCAAAAAAGCTTGGAAAGTGGATGCACTGTCCTTCAGTTGGGAAAACCTAACAGTCTATGCCTTTTCCCCTCTGCCTCTGCTCTTCAAAGTTCTACTAAAAGTAAAACAGGACAAACCAAAAATGATTTTGATTGCTCCAGACTGGCCTCACCAACACTGGTACCCACTCCTACACAGTCTGTCACTAATTTCTCCATGGCACCTGCCTCAGACCTATTCCTTACTGTCTTAGCAGAACAACCAAATTCTGCACCCTCAGCTCCAAACTTTGAATCTTGCAGCTTGGCTAATCAAATTTCCCCTTAGCATCCCTCAGCAAACCTGTGATGGATGTCATTTTGGAGGCAAGAAGACCTAGTACTAGAAAATGTTATGCTGACAAATGGAAAAAATTCTGTGCCTGGACTCAGTCTCTAGGGATGAGCACAGCAGTTCCCAATTTACCTCAGATTTTGCAATTCCATACAAATCCATGCCTCAGCCATTTCAGCTCATTACAACACAGAACCCCACCTCTTCTCTCATCCTCTGCTAAAGCAGTATCTCAGAGGGGCCAAAAATTTGAGGCCACACAGGAGAGCTCCAACCCCTGCCTGGGACCTTAACTTTGTATTGAAGAAACTCACTCTACCTCCTTTCAAGCCAGCTGCTACTGCAGACTTAAATTTTCTTTCCTGGAAAACAGCCTTCCTTTTAGCAATCACTTCGGCTAAAAGGATTTCTGAATTACAGGCCCTTATGACAGTGGAGCCTTTCATCATCTTTCATGCGGATAGGGTGTCACTCAGGACCAACCCATCCTTCATTCCCAAGGTGGTATCTAGTGTGGCTCGTAATCAGTCCATTCATTTGCCAACTTTCTTTCCCAATCCACAATACAAGGGGGAGCAGATTCTACATTCATTGGATGTACACAGACAACTTAGATTTTACTTGGACAGGACTAAATCTCGAAGAAAGTCTGAACAACTGCTGGTAGCATTTGCTGCAGGGGCAGAGGGAAAGGCTATTTCAAAGCAAACCATTTCCAAATGGATAAGCCATTGTATTCATTTCTGCTATAAGCACCATGGAAAACCTATCCCCCAGGGGATCAGATCACATTCCACCAGGGCTACATCTACTTCTACAGCCTTTCTCAGAGGTGTTCCTACCAAGGATATTCTAGAAGCTGCTACCTGGAGTTCAGTTCATACTTTCGCCAACCACTATCATTTACCAATTTTCTCTAAATCTAGAGCTGGCTTTGCCACTGTTGTTTTGCAGGGCCTTATAGCTGGTCCTAATGCTGTATAAATCCATCCTCCCAACCATAGCTTTGGGAATCTACCCAAATGTAATGACTGCAACAGTGAAACACGAAGAACATAGTACAGTTGTGTACACTTACCATAAATGTAGATGTTCGAGTGTATTCACTGTTGCAGTCCTGGTTACCCTCCCTCCAGCCCCCTGTTTTTTCTCTTACTATGCCTCTCCTTTCTTTTACTACACTTAAAAGCCTTTTTGGTGTATTTGCTTTTGTTTGGAGGTATATTGTTGTGTTTTAAATTATTTATATATTTTGCTCCCCATTTGGGGGGCACCTGACATCTGGGGCAAGAAAAACTGATGTAATGGCATCGGCTGCATGTTTTATACCCCTGACATCATGGAAGAAGGGACAGCATCCGACGAAGGGCCCAAGACTTTGTTAATCAGGCTGACTGAGGGCAACCTGCCAGCAGATTACCCCAAATGTAATGACTGCAACAGTGAATACGTTATGGTAAGTGTACACAACTGCGATTTTGTGTTATACTAACTTACCATTAATTTCTCTATAAACGGGATAACATTTCTTTAACTATTAAAACATTGCCATATAACTTGCATCTATTCTTAACTAATATTTTCATACACTGTATTATAATTTTGGTTTAATTGTTTAAACTGTATTCATTTTTTTGTATTATTGTTTAAAACTGTAAAATTCTTAGTCTTAAAATGTTTTGTAATTCTTTGCAAATTTTCTTCCTAGGACTCCATTTAAAATGGACTCCTATCCAGTTGGACTTTCCCGGTAATCAAATGCCAATAAATAAACAACAATATCCACAGTTAAGTACTACAAGAACAGCAAACAGACCAACAAAAAAGTCTTAATAAATGTATCTGTCATCCTGTTGCCCAACAATGTTATTTATCAGGTATCTAAGTAGTAAAACTGATAAAATAATAATCCATGGCATGGCAACAGTGGCAAACATACCACTCAGAACAAGAAATCTGGACAAAGCTGAAATTAATGAACAGACAATGACCCAAAAGTATGTGATGGATGTTAAACATTGCTTTTGTAAACTTAGAAAGTTGCTGGAATAACAGTTCTTTTGTTAGAATGCAATTTCTAACACTGAGATGCATGGCATTAATTAGGTCCTGCAATAAATAGTGATTTTCAATAAATCACAAATCTTGTGAGGTACAGACCAAAAGTGTAAGTCAAATATCTGGACCTTGTGTGAAAATCCAGACTGTTGGGAGGTGTGTTGGAAAGCAAAAAAGTGTCTTGTTAAAAAACGGATGAATGGAACCCTACATGTGCACAGAACAGAACGTGGCAATAATCACTAAGATCTGATGGACTGAGCCAGTCAGCTGTAACTCTGCTGATTCAATTATCCACATGTCTGAAGAACTGGTTATTGTCCTTGTTAAAAAATGCACTCCCTTACTCCTGTACAGTAATTGCCGGTTCCGTAAATAAAACGGTTAGATTGCTGGTTCCGTAAGATTGGTAACAGTTATGCGTTTGCTGCTGCCCTTCCATCATACACATTACTTCTTTCATATAAAAAAGTTATTGCCAGGTAGTAAAATGATTAGATTATTTCATTCAACAAATGAGGTGTTCTGAAGTCTTTCTTATGCAAGACATCAGCAGAATGCCATTGATTGAAAGTGCAAGTTACAGTAGCATTCAAAACTTGCAGCATGGGCATTCACAACAATGAAGCAGGAAGCAAAAAAGAGACTGAAGATGTATAATTTCCTTTTCCCCGTGCCAGGTATGTGTACATTGATGTCCCTGCTGGAGATGTATACCTTAATGTGGATGGACATTTAGGAAAGCATAGCACTTATAAGAAGCACAAATTACAAATAGCCGTTTCCATTTTTAAAGAAAATAGTGTTTGCTATGTAAAAGGAATACAGGTAAAGCTGTACTGTTCTCAAATACATGTATTTACAGTGAGGTGCAAAGGCATGTATCTTGAGAGGCAGATCCGACTATATTCCATGATAACATGTTAAGGGAAAGGAATGGTTCACTGTAACTAGTGCTTGCAGTAAGCGTTATGTTTTTCTACCACTCTGGCTTGAATGTAATCATCGTCACTCCTAGCACTAGATGATAACGATCGCAGACTTAAGCAGTACCGGAACGCAAATGCTGATATCTAATTCCTCAGGGAGCAAAAACAGGACTGTACTAGAGATTTACACACATATTTTAAAAAAAGCTGATGCTTTGGGTAGGCTCACAGTTACATCATGCTTGATGTCACAAAGGGGGAGGTGATTAGCTAAGTGGGTGTCAATGTTTTCAACTTCGGTCCGAGGCAAGAAACTGATTTTTGAAACGAGATAGTGCCCGTTTAAAATGTGCTTTACTTGTTCCTCAATTATTTCTGTCATGTTTCCCCTCCTTTTTTCTATTTCATATTTATTTAGGAAATATGAAAGTGAACTGGTCCCAGGACCATTTTCAGCCACAACTTAGGTTACACTGGCAAAGATAATAACAATTATTAAATGCACTTATCAATACCAAGAAAAAAAAAATACTGACATAAAGAGACTGACCAAGACTGCATGTGCAACACATAGCCTATGTGTGACAGTGACCAATTAAATCATTGAGCAGCATTAACTACAATGTGTACATTAATAATGCTGCTTAACTATACTATGTTGTTTATTATAAATAATTAATTGTATACACACACACACACACACACACACACACATATATATATATATATATATATATATATATATATATATATATATATATACATATACATAGATAGCATGTGTATGTGTTTCTGTATATGTGTATGCAGGTACAGTACATGTGTACGAAAGCATGTGTGTGTGTGTGTGTGTGTGTGTGTAAACACTTCTGATTTCCTCTTCTTAGTGTTCTTAATGCAAGGGCACACAGTAAATGTATGTTAAATTAAATTCAGCTGTATATTATAGTTGCACTCTGACAACATCAGGACTGACTCAGAGTCAGTGGGAATCTCTTACAATGGCTCTGCATGCACTAGATATGCATCCCCCTCTGAAAGGGTGTCACAGAAAGCTAAAATACCTTTTTTATGAACAGTATCAGTGCACCTAGTTGATAAGGTTGCCACCTGACTCTCTTTCTGCAGTTTTGGCGTGTGTGTGTGTGTGTGTGGGGGGGGGGGGGGTTACAAGAAAAAATATTTACTGACTTTTCTCTAAATGTCACAGAAATCTTTGATACTACATTTAAGTTATCTTAACACAAACTATTATAAATAACATTTAAAGCTTAGAATTTAAATACTGTGTTGCTACTTATGTAAATTTGTCAGAAGAGTTGACATTTGCCTTTAAACCCCTGACTGATCTAATTGCTTTGTTTTGCTATAAAAGAGGAGTGTTAAGTTCTCCTCCCCTCTGCAGTAAAAACAGTTCCACGGCTTTCTCTCTTCTTCTCTATCAGCTGCTGTGTTTCTGACATTAGCAGGATTAATTGCCCGTCTAAGATTGACAGCAGTACCTGACTGGGTAAACTACAGATTTAACTGTGTCTATGATATGTCATGCAGGTGGAGACAAATTACTCTGCAAAGTATGTGCGAAGTTGAGTTTTTAAAAAAGTAGGTGGGCTTTCCCTTCCTTTGACTCCAATGCAAGGAAATAAAAGTTTTAATAAGTACAAGTAGGTTTCTGGTACATACACAATGCTGAAAACATATTATAGGGAGAAAAGAAACCTAACAATTGAGTTAAACTGTATGAGAAGGCCATTTCCCATGTTGGCATCAGAGAAAAGCTAAATGCTTTCAAAAATCAACTTCTACATGGTAAGATAAGTAGTAAACTAGCTGAAAGACAGACCCGCACTTTGCAAGTTGCAGATGCCTCATCAGAAGGTATGAAAATGACCAGCAGTGTCCTCCAGGACTCAGTACTGAGACCATTCATTTTGGTATTTACTTCTCAGGTTGCCTAGCAGAGAGCCAAGACCTCTGGCTAACAAATTTTGCAGGTTATTGCAAACTGGGGGTTGTTGTTAAGTCACCAAATGACACCCAAACTCTCCAGATTGAACATGTCCTAGTAAACTCTTAATATACTAGAAATGGGCTCAACCTAAATGTTAAAAAGTCTAGTATCATCACTTTTGGTAGACTACACATCCCCTCAACATACTGACTAGAAAACACATCTCCACAGAAAAGGAATGTTGTTAGGGACTTAGGTACTTGGATTAATAGCTCCCTCTCTTTTGACCATCATGTAACAGTAGTTGTCAGGAACTCCTTTTATTTATCCCTGGCAATTGCCAAAGGAATATCATCAAGTTCTAAAGAAGTAGTCAGTCCCTTACATTCAGCATCGATCAAGGCATTTATCAGGTATAGAGCCACTTTGTATCTCACTAAACATATCAAACAATTAGAGAGACTGCAAAGGTTCCTAAATAAAAAGATAACAGGCCTAATGTCCCTGAAATACCAAGAGGGGCTGCAAACTCTTGTCTCTGTATTCTTTGTCTTACAGACTTTTGAGGAGAGATGTTTGTGTCACTTACTGCTTTATTAGACACCAGATTGTCCTGGACTTCCCGTTTTGCTGTAAATTCAATATCTACACCAGTATTAGAACCGGGGGGAGCTACATTTTTGCTAAAAGGTAACTAAAACATAGTGGAGGGATAGGTGTAAAATCTGGCATTTACCAAACTTCCGGATTGAAAATTCTCTAGCATATTAAGCAGTGTGACTCACTACCTGTCTTTAAACATAACCCAGATAACTGGGTGATGACCACAAATTTACTCTGCAACTGACCAGTGTGTCACTCCTGGAGAAAGGAATTACTGCCTGAGGGAGGGGGCTGACAAGGTGATAATGGTCATGAGACTCAGTGACCACGGAATATCCATGAATCTATAAAATCTGTAAATGGGATAATCCAGGGAATGGCACTGGAATTCTTTTAAGTGTAAATAAAGTATAAAATGCATTGCCATGCAAATTTTTCATTTGTTAAAAAAAGTTTATTTAACCATCCACATCTCTATCATTTCTAGCCTTGTAGATTGTCAGCTAAATATGTTAAAGCTACAGTACTGTTGCACACCTTTGGCACTTAACCAGTAAGCAGTATTTTGTTTTTACAATTTTGATCCAGCATGCAGAGGTACAGAGTGTATCAAGTAACAAGTAGCAGCAAATAATTTACTGTCTCCTACAATTTCAGCTTTTTGAATCTGAATCCCTGGTTCACTGGTGCATATGCAGTGTTACAGCAGAGGTTTTCTGTTTTTTAATGTAATACAGTGTAATTTCTCACTCATTTCAGAGGCTGTGTGTGTTAACTTTAAGCTTTGGCCCCTTCCCTGACAATTGGTGCCTTTTTCAAGACCACATCCTCATTGACTCATTCTCTTGCGTATTCATGGTCATTGGCATCCCAGGGTTTATTGCTTTTGCTAAAAGCAAGCCATAAAGATTATCAAGCTCAGCAGATCACTAGAGCGGAAGCCCTACACTAAAATCTGGGTACATTTGTCCCAAGCTAGCTCTCCGGCATCGTAAAAAAATTCCATCGCTCACTTCTTCACTCTCTCTGATTTGTTTCTCCCCAGCCCCCCCCCCAATGGATAACTTGGATAACTGCCCCCTGGGTAGCTCACTCTGTAGCTTTTGTGCACGTGTACTAAGTCAGTGCTGTTGTATACATCTGGTGTTGAGTGTGCGTGCTTCCCCAAAAATCCAGATGTATGATTGTTTCATATCTCCAGGCAGAAATGTAAAGTGTAAGAGGTCTTCAGTGATTCATATGGGTCAAGTGAACATTTTAGCCACAAAGCACAGACAATGAAAGCTAATTCTTGTGTTAGTCAGTCCCCCATCCTAACTGTACACTGTTTTCCAGTGGCAATGGTTTGTTTTTGATTTATTGTTTATTTATTGCTTATATATAAGTAACCTACTTACTCTACAACTAGACTTTTTACAAGCTATGGAAGAGGCAATGGCGCCTTATCTGTGTGCCAGAGTGACATTTCTAATAGGAAGGTGGATTTATATACATAGACAAGGGCTCGCTTTCCCAGACTGTTCTGTATTAAATGGGTAGCTAGAACCAACTGTCAGTAGTATATCAAGCAAATGGTCAGGCATTTGGTAAACTAACCAGTCAACCAACAAACATACTCTGCTGCTTTCTTTCATGCAGTAAAGGTAGTTGTAGAATACCTTAAAAACAAAGCCTTTGTTAAAATATGGCACCTATCCAACTCTTAACATGGAGTGCTTTATGTCTGAAGTCATTACTGCAGGATGTTATTTCACCTTCTGGAAAGGAATAACTGGCTAATCTATTTTTAATAACTGCTGGTTTATAGTTACCACTTATGTATGCCTAATTACTGTTTTACACTGTAAAGGTGTCTGTCTTCTGTTTCACTGATTTGTTTATTTCCATGAAAAACAGCTGGAAAGCCAACAATGCATATGCTTTGGTATGATGCTGCATTTGTTATGTTCATCTTGTATTTTATTTTAGGTTATTCACATAGCCAGCCTTAGGCATAAGCCAACTAGGCAGCTGCCTAGGGCACCGCTTTAGTAGAGGCACTTTTCCAGTATTTATTTGGTGTAGGTAGACCAGGATGGGAGCACTGGGTGGTGTGGTGGGGGGTGCCATGATGCCCTTTTTGCCTAGAGCACCAGTTGACCTAAGGCCGCTCCTGGTTATTCATCACATTATATTTGGTCTGGTCCTGTAATTCTGTTACTCAGCTTGTAGCTGCTAGGGGAAAAGGGCATTGGTATAGCCATTTAAAGACTAAAGTAGTGTAATATCATTTGTAGCTGTAACTTGGGGTCCTTGAGACAACTGCTCACACATTGTTAAAATAATTCTATGCTCCAGAGTGCCAGCAGTTTGTCAGAAAAGGTGACTTAAGCAAGACCTGTAAACTAGAAATGTGGTATCTAACTAAAGAAGTAAAATCCTAATAGAATTAAATGAGCCTGTTAAAAATAGTTATAGCTTTATTGCACGTATATGGGGGCACCAGAGCTTGCTGTTGTCCATGATCTAGAAACCTGAAGCTTCTAAATCTAGAACTGGAAATTTTCTGCATACCCCTGTGTATGTACCTACCTAAAAAAGAGTTTCCAGATCCTAAGGAATGGAACAGTACCCACTTGGCCTTGAATCAAGCAGTTGCAGGTAACTGGGGCACATCTCTCAGCAGGACTAACAGACAGACAGACACTTTTTCCTGCCTTTAGCTGTAATCTTGCCTTTTTCAAACATAGATTTGTATTCTTTCCTGCAGTTGCCCACCTAAGATTTATTTTGCTCTGTCCAAAATTCATTTTAAGCTATCTACCTGTGTCTTTATGTCCATCTCTCCTGCTTCTTTCTGAAAACTGTTACTGTTATGCTGCAGATGAACCTATACACAATGCCAGACTATATGCATCTGAGAATATGAGCAGAGATGATTGCTTTACATAGTAGGATATAGATGGATATAGCTCACCACCTTCTCCCGCCCCTACCAGTTTGTCTGCACATTTATACCAACTGTCTTTTAATTTACTTCTCCTTCCTCATTATACAGCCACCTTTTTCCTGTGTTCTAGCCAGAGTCATTCAAGCTTCCTCAAAAATCATAAACTAACTGAATAAAACTAAATACTAATCTTGTGACAGGTAAGTACCCATAACTGATAAAACTAATTGGATTGACATTAATAACTCTGGTGACTTGTAAACATAATTTGGCTTCTTAAATTAATATCACAACCGCAGTTAGCAGTTGTAGCAATAGGGCTTCTTCTGTAAGTGATTGCTCTCTAAATAGTAATGTATTTGTTGGTTTTGGACATAGGAGAGAAAAGAACACTCTGCAGAAAAGTGATCATCAGCAAATAACACAAGATCTGGCAGCATTACACTGCTGGATGCAGAAAAAAGACAGCAGTTCATTTTACTGATTAAAACATATCTGGTATAATAGAATTTGCATTGCTCTGTCTGCTTTGCCTAGATAACTATGTAACTTACCTGGTGAACCAAGTGACAGTTTGACAGTACAGTATGTCAGTGTAACAGCTTTGCTGCTTGATTTGTCCACCTAAAGCTTTAGCCCCAGTTTAGCTTCTCATTCTGTTCCTTCTGGCTGCCCATCCTACTGCTCCTAAGTATGGTGTCCTCAACACTACCTCACCTGTAGCTGGGATCACCACTTCTACAGACAGGAGTTTGCGCACCAGATGAGGAACCACAGAGCAGAGCTTCCTGTCAGTGTCTTGTATGTTGTTTTGTGTGTGTTTCTGTGTGTGTGTGTGTGTGTGTGTGTGTGTGTGTGTGTGTGTGTGTGTGTGTGTGTGTGTATGTGTGTGTGCACGCGTGCAAGTGCATGTGCATGACTGTGCATGTGGGGATGGTTTGGGATGCCCTGATTACACATATCTGCTGACATGACACACATTGCTGTACATACCATCAGCCATCTGCAGCCTTACACTCTAATGATGAATTTTTAATGGCAGTTGGTCTTTCAGTCACAGTATGCACTCATCACCATAAATCTTCTTTCAGCTTTTCCCGGTTAGGGGTCGCCACAGTGGAACTCCAGTCCGCTAATGATTGGCAGTAGATTTTTACGTACCAACTTGCCAGGCCTGACGCACAACCTTCAACGAAGGTACGCCCATTCACGCATGTCTCCACACAGAAGATGCTTTAGCTGAGAATTGAACAGGACAACGTCTTACTGTGAGGTGACAATGCTACCGCAGCACCACCACCGCAGTATGCACTCATCACCATGAGAATGCCAAATCATAGACATATGTCCCATAACTCCCTCCCTCTTGAAGTGAATCAACAGTCAAAATGCCATTCCTTGTCACCCTACCCTCCCTGGCTTCTTCAGCAATTGAGATACTACTCAAACTGAAGTTGTCTTGGTCACAGTCAGAGCTCCATCTCTCTGTGACATGACACAGAGACAGTTTGGCATCTTATTATCTCAGAGTAGGATGTCACTCTGTTTAATATGGATTAGCTAGTACACTCATTTTAGTTACCTACTGGAGGACATAATGTTTCTATTTATAATCCACGTATGGTGCTTCTTACCGGTCTATATTACCTTGTCGAGAAACCTCTTTGGCGAATGCCTTTTCGCCGACCAGTAAACAGTGAACTCTTAACATCTTCAAACAGCCACTTCTGCAAATTTTTTTTCTAGGGGGAAAAATGCTTGGCCTTTGTCTGGATTTTGCCCTTTTCCCCACTGTAGTGCGATCTCAGAGTTGGTATATTTAGGTGGGGGGGCAAGCCCCACCACTTTGAAGGGTTTGAAATTTTGTCGGTTGGCCAAGCGATTTTTTTCCCCTAGGAAAATATTCACTGAAGTGGCCATTTGAAGATGTTAGAGTTCGCTGTTTATTGATCAGCAAACAGGTATTCGGTGAAGAGGTTTTTTGACAAGGTCATATAGATCTGTTTCTCACCGCTCTAAGATGAAATACAAGGGCAGTCCATCTGGATGCAATTTGTCACAGTCAGAGGCTGCTAACTCTAGAAAAGCTGGCCCCAGTTGATCCTGATCACTTGAAATAACCTCCCCATACTCCCTGAATACATGAAGGGTGTACACAGCACAGCTGATTTTGATAGTTTCTCAATTTTAAAATAATTGATCTTCCTGTGCAATCAGAAGACATTCCTGTTAGAGAAGGCTGCCACCTCTGTTCGATACTGCACATGAATTCAGATCTAGCTCACTGTTGACTCACTTACTTGTAAATTTGTTAACCTGTCAAGCTAGTCAAGTGACCTTTTATAGCTGTGAGTCAGAGACACAGAATAAAAATACTGGTGACGATGAAGTCATGCACATCTGAATAGATATTGTTATCAGCAATACTCATGTTATCACGTATTGTAAATATAGACTTGGCAGATTGTTGAGATAAAGAATAATGACTCAGTAGAATGTTTGCATTTTAGTAATCAGAAGAGCAGTGATAAGAAAAATACATTCTGATGTCAACAGAAGGACATGAGCTACATTTATTTAAGAAGAGTCAGCTTGGCTTGAAACATTCTAGAAGTTTACTTTGTGCAAGTGAGTTTTCTTTGTCAGTGTGGAATTTTATATGGTATTATACAGAATATACTGTTGAAACCAGTTGGAAAGACAACAGATGAATAGAGATAACACTTTGTAACTGTTTACATGGTTGGGTTCACAAGGTGAAGGTGCACAGAAGGTCGTCAGTAGACACACGTGATTAGCATACTTATTTTTTTCTTTTTTTAGCTTCCTTTCTTATGTTACTTGTAGAATCAAGTGTAAAATAAGACATTTTATGCATGGTATTAAGAAAGATACAGTAATTAAAAACTAGGCAGTGTATGAGTGTTCAGGATGATTTAGTAAACCTAGGAAGTATATGAGCATTCAGGATGCTTTGATAAAACTAAAGTATTGCAGGGATAAATGAAAAAAAATGCTTGGTAACGGATGTATTTTGCTTGTAAGATGTGCAGGATGACCTGTTAATCATGTGGGGAACAAGTCTTAAGACCTCTCTCACTAAAAATGAATGACTTTGAAAAGTGTTAAAAGTGCTGTCAAGATAAAATAGAATGCCTGAATGTTTTTCCAGGGCTGTGGAGGAAAAAGATATGCTTCCAGATCTGCAGAGGGCAACAAGCTGGCTGTTGCTGGAGTACTTCATGCAGTTCTGTATTGTTTCAGCATGGTGCAGTAGAATTCTGATAAGACTGACCAAGGTGGTCAAAGGAAAGATTAGTATGTTTTATTTGCAATGGACGTATACAGTGTCTCTTCACTTATAGATAGAGAAATTTAGTGCTCAGGAAAGAAATATTAAAGCTCGTTTAAGTGGGAAGCTAAGAACAATCTTGTGCTGAAACTCGGGATGAAAAATGATGAGGTGGCAATGGCATGTTTTATTATTCAGCTTACCACTCGCTACCTTATATAAATGCTTTTTCTAATAACTACTGTTAAATGAGGAGCTATAATCAAGATGGAACTGTACATTACACAAACAAAAACCTCAGCTACTGCTGAATATAACAATTCTGTAAGCTAAAATAAGGCCTCACTCAAGTTTGGTCAAAACTTTAACAGCAACAAAAAGTGCAGTTTATTCGATGATCACATTCACTTCCATAACGCAGGCAGGAGATTGTGCAGTTTATTCGATGATCACATTCACTTCTATAACGCAAGATTGTGCAGTTTATTGGATGATCACATTCACTTCCATAACACAGGCAGGAGATTGTGCAGTTTATTCGATGATCACATTCACTTCCATAACGCAGGCAGGAGATTGTGCAGTTTATTCGATGATCGCATTCACTTCCATAACGCAGGCAGGCCATTGTGCAGTTTATTCAATGATCACATTCACTTCCATAATGCAGGCAGGAGATTGTGCAGTTTATTCGATGATCACATTCACTTACATAACGCAGGCAGGAGATTGTGCAGTTTATTCGATGATCATATTCACTTCCTTAATGCAGGCAGGAGATTGTGCAGTTTATTCGATGATCACATTCACTTCCATAACGCAGGCAGGAGATTGTGCAGTTTATTCGATGATCACATTCACTTCCATAACGCAGGCAGGAGACTGTGCAGTTTATTCGATGATCACATTCACTTCCATAACGCAGGCAGGAGACTGTGCAGTTTATTGGATGATCACATTCACTTCCATAACGCAGGCAGGAGATTGTGCAGTTTATTGGATGATCACATTCACTTCCATAACGCAGGCAGGAGATTGTGCAGTTTATTGGATGATCACATTCACTTCCATAACGCAGGCAGGAGATTGTGCAGTTTATTGGATGATCACATTCACTTCCATAACGCAGGCAGGAGATTGTGCAGTTTATTGGATGGTCACATTCACTTCCATAATGCAGGCAGGAGATTGTGCAGTTTATTCACTGATCACATTCACTTCCATAACGCAGGCAGGAGATTGTGCAGTTTATTCGATGATCACATTCACTTCCATAATGCAGGCAGGAGATTGTGCAGTTTATTGGATGATCACATTCACTTCCATAACGCAGGCAGGAGATTGGGCAGTTTATTGGATGATCACATTTACTTCCATAACGCAGGCAGGAGATTGTGCAGTTTATTGGATGATCACATTCACTTCCATCACGCAGGCAGGAGATTGTGCAGTTTATTCGATGATCACATTCACTTCCATAACGCAGGCAGGAGATTGTGCAGTTTATTCGATGATCACATTCACTACCATAACGCAGGCAGGAGATTGTGCAGTTTATTGGATGATCACATTCACTTCCATAACGCAGGCAGGAGATTGTGCAGTTTATTCGATGATCACATTCACTTCCATAACGCAGGCAGGAGATTGTGCAGTTTATTCGATGATCACATTCACTTCCATAACGCAGGCAGGAGATTGTGCAGTTTATTCGATGATCACATTCACTTCCATAACGCAGGCAGGAGATTGTGCAGTTTATTCGATGATCACATTCACTTCCATAAGGCAGGCAGGAGATTGTGCAGTTTATTCGATGATCACATTCACTTCCATAACGCAGGCAGGAGATTGTGCAGTTTATTCGATGATCACATTCACTTCCGTAACGCAGGCAGGAGATTGTGCAATTTATTCGATGATCACATTCACTTCCGTAACGCAGGCTGGAGATTGTGCAGTTTATTCGATGATCACATTCACTTGCATAACGCAGGCACGAGATTGTGCAGTTTATTCAATGATCACATTCACTTGCAAAACGCAGGCAGGAGATTGTACAGTTTATTCGGTGATCACATTCACTTCCATAACACAGGCAGGAGATTGTGCAGTTTATTCGGTGATCGCTTTCACTTCCATAACGCAGGCAGGAGATTGTGCAGTTTATTTGATGATCACATTCACTTCCATAACGCAGCCAGGAGATTGTGCAGTTTATTCGATGATCACATTCACTTCCATAACGCAGCCAGGAGATTGTGCAGTTTATTCGATGATCACATTCACTTCCATAATGCAGGCAGGAGATTGTGCAGTTTATCCGATGATCACATTCACTTCCATAATGCAGGCAGGAGATTGTGCAGTTTATTGGATGATCACATTCACTTCCATAATGCAGGCAGGAGATTGTGCAGTTTATTCGATGATCACATTCACTTCCATAACGCAGGCAGGAGATTGTGCAGTTTATTCGATGATCACATTCACTACCATAACGCAGGCAGGAGATTGTGCAGTTTATTGGATGATCACATTCACTTCCATAACGCAGGCAGGAGATTGTGCAGTTTATTTGATGATCACATTCACTTCCATAACGCAGGCAGGAGATTGTGCAGTTTATTGGATGATCACATTCACTTCCATAATGCAGGCAGGAGATTGTGCAGTTTATTCGATGATCACATTCACTTCCATAACGCAGGCAGGAGATTGTGCAGTTTATTTGATGATCACATTCACTTCCATAACGCAGGCAGGAGATTCTTACTTTTCAAACATTAACAAAACTATATGCAGTCCTCTTCTGTAATCTATGAAACAAGAACTGTCCCAGCACTATACGCTCATCAGACTGTCAGCACTGAGCACTGTCTGGGCTGCCGAAGCAGTAAGCAAGAGATTTAATTCCAAAACCCTTACTCAGGGCATGTCCTTAAGTGTAGTACAAGAGACAGAAATGTATCGGCTTCAGTTTGATAGACCTTGATAAAGTAAAACTTTTTTTAATGTATTCTTCTTGGCTGTCAACTTGTGAGCTGATTAGATGGCATATATTCAGAAAATAGCTGCTTTTTTTTTCAAATAACTTTTTATTAATTTCACAGATATCAGAACATTACAAAAAATCCATGAATAGGTAAAATATCATTGTGCACAAAGATAGGCATGAAAACAAAATTAAACTACCTAAACATATAAGCAAACTAATTTATATACAATATTTACAAGATTTCAAAATTAACATAGGTGCTACCATGCAGATATAATACAATAAAAGAGAAAAATCAGTATTATGAGAGGTACGAGTAGATCTCCGAGTAAACCAAGAAGTGGGAACTATACAAAAATCAGAGATAATATGCTTCAAGCTAAGTTAATCACATAAAATTTGGTCAAACAAGATTTTGCAAAATTCTTTAAAGTAAGCTATTTTCTTATGCCCTTTTATGATAAACTTTTGCGCGGAGATATATTTTAATGCCATCTCCTTGAAACCCTTCCAACAAAGTTTAGTGCGATCCAACCAATTTTTAGTGATGTATAATTTGACAAGAGAACAGAGTGATTAGTACATGATGTTTCAACTTAGGTAACTTACTGATGGGTATGTGAAGAATGGCTGTTTCCCAGGAGAGGGTAGATTTGTGATACCCCATTTTTTCAAGGCGTACATTTAAAGAACACAATAGTTTGTGGGTATATTTACAGAACAGAAAATAGCTGCTTGTTAATAAGAATGAAGGCCACAGTTGCCTAACAATTTATGAAGCTTCTTTTTCTTTTGCTTTCAGGTTAGTAAGAGAAAAAAAAATTGCAGGTGCAATACTTTAGGTGTTTTACAGGAGTACAGAGCTGAGTTTTGAATGTATCTTCCGATTACACTGTAAAGGGGAATCATTGTTTCAAGCAGATACATTAATCATGTTTGTGCTATCGTTTATTTTATTTTTTTTTACCATTCTATCCTCCACTCTTCTGTTGCCATCAAACCCTCATCCCCAGCTGTCCAGTTTATCTTTTCTTTCTCTAGTATCAAAGGCATAGGTGGGTGAGCCAAGGAACTTGATCATCATCTAAAGGGAGTTGAGATGTTTGAATGCTCATAATAAAATATTCTCATAAATTACCACTATTAGAGTGGGGAGACAGTTGGTGTACAGGATTTGCAGTGCTAAAGAAATAGCATGTGTATTTGCATGCATATATGAAAAAGCCCACACATTAAAATACACATGCATGCACACCTCTGCACAATGGAGATGACTGTGTCCAGCTTATTCATGATGACAGCGCAAACAATAGCTTCTAAGTACCATGAAATCTTGGAAGTATCTCTAGTATATTATTGATTCTGTAGTCACTTAAAATAGTGTGCTCACAGCATTTCATTTACTGGATGCTATTATTTATGTTTTATTTGTTACTTATTTCTGACAGTGATAATGGCACATATAAAGTTGTTAGAATGCACAATAAACAACACAAATTCTTTGGGTGCTTTATCAAACTCCATTAGGTGCTTACGCAGCTTGTTTCTAGAAAGTATACTTGATGACCTGCAACTCCCTGTAGAGAAGCATAAGCATATTTACATATATCATCTCCATTTACTAGACACAGTATAACACAGACTACGTCTTCTGTATCAGGAAGCATTAGCATGCTCTGTTATGTGTAGATCATCAAAATAACTGAAGTCTCCTGTTACCACATACTATATAGCATTGACCACTTACTCTCTAACAGGAAGAATCGTCATTCTCTGTTATATGTAGATCACAAGTACCACCATAGTCTTTAGATACTATATAACACAGACTACATACTGTCTGCTAGAAAGCTTTGGCATGCTGTATTATGTGTAGATCATCAGTACCACCGTAGTCCCCATTTACTGAATACTGTATAACACAACCAACGCACACTAACAATAAGCATTAGCATCATCGGTATCACAGTAGTGCACATTTACTACACACTATTTATGACAGACCACATACTCTCTAACAGGAAGCATTAGCATGCTCTGTTATGTGTAGATCATTAGTATCACACTAGTGCACATTTACTACACACTATTTATGACAGACCGCATACTCTCTAACAGGAAGCATTAGCATGCTCTGTTATGTGTAGATCATCAGTATCACACTAGTGCACATTTACTAGATACTATATTACACAGATTACGTACTAACAGGAAGCATTAGTGTTATCTGTTATGTGTAGATCCTTAGTGCCACCAGAGTCTGCATTTACTAGATACTATGTTACACAGACTAAGTACTCTCTTACAGGAAACATTGTCATGCTGTTATGTGTAGCTCCTCGGTGCCACCATAGTCCCCATTTACTAGATACTGTGTAACACAGAACACTTACTCTGTAATAGGAAGCACTGGCATGCTGTGTTATGTGTAGATCACTGTTCACTGCAACTTTTGACAAAGTTCAAATTGTTGTATCATGGTGTGGATGGCAGAAGAAATGGGGTAGGGATTATCCTAATGGAACAGAATGCCAAGAGTGTTTTGGAGGTGAAGATAGTGTCTGATAGAGTGATGTTTATGAAGCTTGAAATTGATGGTGTAATGATGAATGTTGTTAGTGCATATGCTCCACAAGTTGGGTGTACGATGGATGAGAAAGAAACATTTTGGAGTGAGTTGGATGAAGTGGTGGTGAGTGTACCCAAGGGTGAGAGACTAGTGATTGGAGTGGACTTCAATGGGCATGTTGGTAAAGTGAACAGAGGGGATGAGGAAGTGATGGGTAGGTATGGTGTTAAGGAGAGAAATGCAGAAGGTCAGATGATTGTGGATTTTGTGAAAAGGATGGACATGGCTGTGGTGAATACGTATTTTAAGAAGAGGGAGGAGCATAGGGTGATGTACAAGAGTGGAGGAAGATGCACACAGGTGGATTATACCCTATGTAGGAGGGCCAGTCTGAAGGAGATTGGAGACTGTAAAGTGGTGACTGGGGAACGTGTAGTTAAGCAGCATAGAATGGTGGTCTGCAGGATGATGTTGGTGGTCAAGAAGTGGAGGAGGAGTGTGAAAGCAGTGCCAAGGATTAAATGGTGGAAGTTAAAAAAGGGTGATTGTGAGGTGGAGTTCAGGGAAGAGTTAAGACAGGCACTGGGAGGCAATGAAGAGTTACCGAATAGCTGGGTAACTACAGCAGAGCTAGTAAGGGAGACTGCTAGGAAGGTGCTTGGTGTGACATCTGGACAGAGGAAGGAGGTAAAGAAGACCTGGTGGTGGAATGAGGAAGTACAAGAGAGTATACAGAGGAAGAGGCTGGCGAAGAAGAAGTGGGATTGTCAAAGAGATGAAGAAAGTAGACATGAGTATAAGGAGATGAGGCGCATGGCAAAGAGAGAGGTGGCAAAGTCTAGGGATAAGGCATATAGAGAGCTGTATGAGAGATTGGACACTAAAGAGGGAGAAAAGGACCTGTACCAATTGGCTAGACAGAAGGACAGAGCTGGGAAAGATGTGCAGCAGGTAAGGGTGATAAAGGACAGTGAGGGAAACGTACTC
This sequence comes from Protopterus annectens, assembly GCF_019279795.1. Taxonomy (NCBI): domain Eukaryota; kingdom Metazoa; phylum Chordata; order Ceratodontiformes; family Protopteridae; genus Protopterus; species Protopterus annectens. Next base: position 1,240,015,357 of record NC_056741.1, read on the forward strand.
ACAAGTGAGGAGAGTGTGTTGAGCAGATTGAAAGAGTACTTTGAAGGGCTGATGAATGAAGAGAATGAGAGAGAGAAGGTTGGATGATGTGGGGATAGTGAATCAGGAAGTGAAGCAGATTAGCAAGGAGGAAGTAAGGACAGCTATGAAGAGGATGAAGAATGGAAAGGCTGTTGGCCCAGATGACATACCAGTGGAAGCATGGAGGTGCTTAGGAGAAGTGGCAGTGGAATTTTTAACCAGATTGTTTAATGAAATTTTGGAAAGTTAGAGGATGCCTGAGGAGTGGAGAAAAAGTGTTTTGGTACCTATCTTTAAGAATAAGGGTGATGTGCAGAGTTGCAGTAACTACAAAGGGATAAAATTGATCAGTCACAGTTTGAAGTTATGGGAAAGAGTAGTGGAAGCTAGGTTAAGAAGGGTGGTGATGATTAGTGATCAGCAGTATGGTTTCATGCCAGAAAAGAGCACTACAGATGCAATATTTGCTCTGAGAGTGTTGTTGGAGAAATACAGAGAAGGTCAGAAGGAGTTGCATTGTGTCTTTGTGGACTTAGAGAAAGCATATGACAGGGTGCCTAGAGAGGAGTTATGGTATTGTATGAGGAAGTTGGGAGTGGCAGAGAAGTATGTAAGAGTGGTACAGGATATGTATATGGGTAGTGTGACATTGGTGAAGACTGCGGTGGGAGTGACAGATACGTTTAAGGTGGAGGTGGGTTTACATCAAGGATCAGCTCTGAGCCCTTTCTTATTTGCAGTGGTGATGGACAGGTTGACAGATGAGATTAGACAGGAGGCCCCGTGGACTATGTTGTTTGCAGATGACATTGTGATATGTAGTGAGAGTAGGGACCAGGTTGAGGAGACCCTGGAGAGGTGGAGATATGCTTTAGAGCTGGATGTGGCAGAGTTAAAGATGTTAAGATTTGCACTGGGTGTGACTAGGATGGACAGTATCAGTATATTAGAGGGTCAGCTCAGGTTGGACAGTTTGGAGACAAAGCAAGAGAGGCGAGATTGCGTTGGTTTGGACATGTTCTGAGGAGGGATGCTGGGTATATTGGGAAAAGGATGCTAAGAATGGAGCTGCCAGGTAAGAGGAAAAGAGGAAGGCCTAAGATGAGGTTTATGGATGTGGTGAGAGAGGGCATGCAGGTGGTTGGTGTGAAAAAGCATGATGCAGAAGATAGGAAGAAATGGAAATAGATGATCCACTGTGGCGACCCCTAACGGGAACAGCTGAAAGAAGATGATGATGATGCTCCTACCTCTGGTAGTAGGGCATATTTAGTACTACGTCTCACATTTGCATATTTTTCTTCTGTTGTCTTTATTAAAGATTTTTAGCAACACATAGTAAATAGTTTTTCAAATATCTTGAGTGCAAAGCTATTCACTATATGTATCTCTGTGTGTCTGTTTGTGCACACACACACACACACACACACACACACACACACACACACACACACACACACACACACACACACACACTAGAAGTGGTGATATATACATGGTCAAATGAACATCTTCTCAACATAGTATATTGTTGCTCTTTAAACTTAAAGTTGTGTTGGCTGATAATAGGAGGAACTGAACACACTCATCAGCCATTTTGTTTTTTGGTGAGATGTGTGCACAGGAAGGTAAGTGAAATTGGGTTTTTGTAAGTTAGGGTTAGAGTAAGGGCTACGCAAGATGGATTTAGTTGCATGCCTATATTTTGAAGTGTGTCTTTCTGTTTCTGAGTTAGGGTTAGAGTCAGGGGTAGTTAAGGTGATGATTTTAGCATCATGTTTATGTGATATTGTACATGCAGTGTGTGTGTGTGGGCACTTGTATGCGCTACCTGTCCTGTGTGGTGAAGTCCCCTTATACCACCTTACTCTTATGTGGTACTCTTATGTGGTGCTCATACTAACCCTAACCCTGCTGCTACCCCTAACTACAACCCTACATATTTCCTTACCAGAATCCCTTTCACTAGCATTACCACTATTCAAAGTGTGTGTGTGTGTGTGTGTGTGTGTGTGTGTGTGTGTGTGTGCACGTGTATCTGTGTATGTGTGTGTGTTTGTGTACTGTAGAGAAAGGAAATAATTTGTTTTCCTTTGTGATTGGTTTAGTTTCATTCATTTACTTATCTGTTTTCAATTTTTTCTATGTCTTGGCATATAGAAATCAGTGTATTATTAATGTCAACAAATGATAACACACTCTTGTATATATTTTTGTATAGAGAGATAAGGATCACTCTTAAAACAACTGGAGGCAGAAATACTAAAAAGAAAGATTAAAAGGGTTTATTTAAGAGAAAAAAATGAAAAATCCTCACTTAGCTTTACACATTTATTTTAAGATGTATTAACAATATTTACCAATACCTTAGTTGTCAGGTTTTCAGTTCTTGGAGGTAATTTCAACAATTTACTCCACTTAATCCTTTAGAAACTTGTCTATATAGTAAAGGTCACAATGTCAGCTCCATACAAATTCTTTGCCTGATCCCCTGAGCGAAATTCACAAGTTCTAACTGGACCTTCTATCTCAAGGTGCGAAAAATGTTTAGGGAGGGGCCCCTAGACTACTCCACTGTGTTCTCCCCATGTGAGAAATCAGCCTCCTGTCTTCCTGTTTTGTGCCACAGCTTTTTATGAATAACTAATAGGCAATTAAGTTTTGCACTAACCTAGCTAATGCAATGAATTGCCTGTTTAAATTACTATGGATTTTGTGAAGGCATATTACAATATTCAGACATTTAGACTTATTCCACATTTTGTACTGACAAGATATCACAACTATCCCCTCTTAGCACAAAGCCATCATTTTTCTGGCTCATACAGATGAGGTGAACGACCTAAATAACCCATCAGCATTCTATTACCTGGCCTGGGTATGTGGGTGAAAGTAGGTTGGAAGAGTTGAAGTGACAATGCCGAGCAATTCATACATCTAAACTGTCCAGATTTTCTCAGTGTCCAGATTTTTATGTCATATTTTTGGTCTGCTCCTCACAAAATTTGTGATTTTCTGGCAAATCACTGGGATGGTCTGAGGACTGAATTCAATAAATAATGGCATACATTTGAGTTTCAGACTTCAAATCCTTCAGAAAATTCATGCTAAAACAAACCATGTTATTCTGGCAACCTTCTAAGTTTATAAGAGTAATATTTAAAATCTGTCCCTGATTTTGGGCCTTTGTCCCCCCCCCCATTTTGTCAGGCTTTGTACAGATTTCTAGCACTATGTCAAGAGGAATGCTGAGCATCATAACTTTCTATGTCATCCTGTTATTTAATTACCCATATTAATGAGGCACAGTCTATCACTAAGTTGAAGAGTCTGCATAACAGGTAGTACTTTAGTAAGCAGGAAGCCCAGCTCATAGCCAAACATTCTGTTTCAAAGGGGGAGGAGGTTATCTCAGCAGTATTTAACTTTCAGTTAACGTAGTAAACAGGGTGGTCCCCAGTGTGATTATCATGGCTAACAAACTTACTTCTGATGCAGTCATGTACAAAGTAAATGCCTTAGCAAAATCAGGAGTCATTAGCTGTGATTCAGAACATACTATTTCTTCACTAGCCATTAAATTATCTGTTTCTCACAAGGAATGATTGCACTTTGCTTTACATTTTCTGAGGTCTGTCAAAGGCCATGTAGTAGTCACAAGATTTGGTATGAATTTTCTGTAGTACCCAACTAGTCTAAAGGGAAACTTTTATCAAAATTTTTAGTGGAGGGAATATGTCATTTTTATAGCTTTTTGTTATACTGAGCTGCAGTCTTTTCACCCTTCCTGCTGTAAGAAATCCAAATATTTCACTTCTATCATGCTAGTTTACTTTTTTCACATTTGTCATCAAACCTGCTTATGTTATAGACTTTACCAGAACCTGTACTTTTAGTAAGTGAGACTCCCAGTCCTTTCAATGTCCACAGTGTCTAGAGGGTCTATGATTAATCGTCGAATGTAAAAAATGTTGAACGGCTAACCATCAAAATCAATCGAACGTTCACTTCAGCAAAATTGTGAGATGGGAAAAGTAACTAGTTGCCCAAAACTTCTGCATCTGACACACTGCAGTATTTCAAACCCATCCCTCCATCCCTCTAACTAGATATTACAACTCTGAGATCACACTACTATGGGGAAGAAGGTTTGAAATACTGAAGTGTGTGAGATGGGGAAGTGTTGAGTGACTAGTTACTTTCCCCATCTTACAATTTCGCTGAAGTGAACATTCAGTGGGTTGATTTTGATGGTTAACCATTTGATGGTTTTTACATTTGGTGATTAACTATAGACTTGTATCCAGGTTAGCAGCAGCATACTGTGAGTGGGCTTCTAGATCAAATTCATTAGTTTCTGAAAGGTAGTTAGAGCTTCATGTAGGCTATAAAGCAGCAGTATTTAATACAGGAAATTGTTAGGGAGTGCAAAACCTGTCTTTCTTTAGCAGATTGAGAAAGCAGTAGCTACCAATCTATCTTTGTCGAGCTTAACGTATCAGCACCCTAAATTGCCCAGGGGCATGGATGAAAATGGTCTGTGGACTAGCTTACCAGTCATGTTTATAAATTAAGTAAGTGAGTAGATAAATAAAGATGTTATGTTGCCCTATCTCGCCTTCATTCTTGCTGGTTGGGTTGGGAACTGGGCATCGGTTCTGACTCAGCCGTATACTAAAGCTAGAGAGCTCTCACTGGCTTGAGGCTACACTATATACCATGATGCCTAGCAGTTGTTACTCAGATCTCGTGTGCTCTTTGCAACTTTGTGATGCTCTTCATTGGCTCAGGCTAAGTGGACTTCTCTTTTTTCAATATATTAGATTAGCAAAATTCTTAATTGTCTAATAGTCGCTTAATTTTACTTTATCTGTAAGTCCTTTCTTCACCCTTTATTGACTTATCCTGTTTTTTTTTCCTATCCTTAGGTCTACTATTTAGCACTGCCTGGAGGAATCCGTTTTAGTTAGGGGATCTCCTTCACTTTCTCCTCAGCCCATTTCAGCTAGAGGGCTTTTTTCCCTTTTTCTGTTTTGACTTAGAGGTGTCTTCTCAGTTAGAGGAGTGCATCGATTAAGTTAGAGACCATCATCTAACTTTCTTCAAACTTTCCTCCTTCCCTTGTTTTCTTTTAAAAAAAAATAAATAATAAACAAGATGTATAGGCTTCTGCTTTTCACCCTTTGCTCATTTATTGTGAAATTGTGTTTTACTTCTCTACTGGCTTTTGGTTATTGCTAATTATTTAGTCAGGATGTCAAAGGAGGTTAAACAGTCAGGATTTAAAAAGTGTGACTCGCGCACACAAAAGATGTCTTTTATTGATGGTCACCAGCTGTGTGTACTGTCTAGGCGCCATTCACCTGCAGGACTCCTGTTCGATCTGCCACAGGTTAAGCTCCAGGGTCCTGCAGTAACAAAAAAACAAGCTTGTTCTTAGGGAGTTGTTAAAAGGGCCCTTTGATTCACCAGTTGAAGGCAGTCAGGCCTCAAAAACTATGAATAAACCTTCTAAAACTTCTTCAGCTCCGGGCTTGGAGCCATCGAAGAGACATGATAAGCCTGTTCAGTCACATCTGACACCTACTGGTTCCAACAGGAAAAAATCCATTTCGGCTCCACTTGTGTCTTCAGAGCCAGCCATCAAGTGGTCAGAAAAGGAGCTGGTCACTGGCACTGGAGCTGATTCAGTTGGTACCGGCATCTCCATTACTTCAATTGGTGGCAGGTAGCCACAAGTCTTCACATTCCTCTCATTCATCTAGGAGCCTTTCGGACGATGATGTGGAGCAAGTCATTAAAATGTTACTTCGCACACTGGCCTTGGTGAAAATTCTCTCCAGCCCAGCTCAGAAGGTCATGGAGCTGACTCCAATAGTGTCTGTACCTTCGGTTTCTCCTCCGATTCAGTTGAGTTCGGAGCCGGAGTGTCTGGAAGTCCTTGTGGTGGAATCTTCGGTTCCAAAGTCCATTCCTGAAGTTTCGGTGCCGATCTCTGCTTTGACCACTTCGATGCCATCATTTATCGAGGGGTCTGAGGGCCGAGGCTCCCTCATCAGGTTTGGGGGGGGGGAGTCTAACTGGATCCTTGTCAGATCTGACTCTTCCACTTAGAGCTTCAGCACAGGTCTGTTTGGCTCCCACATCTGCCTCAGAGCCCTCGTCCTTGGCTCGGGGGAGGTCTCCTGGCTCCTCAGAGCAGGAGTCTCTCTCGACTCGGGATCAGGATGCCTTCAAGGTGATGAGGAGTGTGCTTTTCCTCTGGGACTGCTCCACCCTTGGCTGCAGCTACTCTTCCCCCAAGGGCCCGGTGTTAACCTCTATATCACTCCTCCAGCCCCTGCTTAGAGAACCAATGCCCCAGGATGCCCCAATGGGCAAAACCCTCCCTTCCAAAACCTCTCTGAAGCATCCCCCCGAGGAGGTCCCTCGGAAGAGAATGTGTAAGAGGACACACATAGACGCCCCTGAGTTTGTCACATCAGATACTGACTTAGAGGAATCAGAAGGGTTTCCATGGTCACCCTCTGAGGATGTCTCATTTTCAGACATCTTAGGGATCCTGAAACAGAGAGGTGGCTGGAAAGCCCTTTCCCCCTCTGAGGATGAGTCGGTATACCTGGAAGCATTTGGTTCTCAACCATCCACTTCTTGGGTGTCTCTGCCTTTCAACCAGCTACTGGGTGTAGTCAATCAGAAGGCGTGGGGCTCTCCCTAGTCTGTGGAACCAGTTCCTAGGAGGCCAAACAAATTTATTACAGCTCCGGAGGACAAACAGTTTCTAACCAAGGGAGTCCCAATAGATGCTATGGTGGTAGCGGCAGCCACCAAGAAGGAACTAGCTGAGACTTCTGCATCTGTCCATCTGCTGAATAAGGAATCTTGTATGATGGACAAATAAAAAAAGCGTATGTTTTCTTCAGTGGCCTTTACCCAAAGGTCGCTGAACTACCTATCCCATTTCACTCAGTTACAGAGGGATCTCCTTAAGGAGTTGGGAGATACCCTACAAGGTGCTATAGCTCAGGGGTTATCTGACAAGATTAACTCTCAGCTTGCAACCTTAACATCTATTACTAAGTCCTCCATACTCCTCATTTCTTATGCTGCCGATGGAGCAAGTAGGACAGCAGGCACAGAAATAGCTCTGAGGAAACATTCCTGGATGCATCTTTGTGAGTTTGCTGAACCCTTCAAGTCTTCCTTTATTGACGCCCCTTTTGATGGCTCTTCCCTGTTCAGGCCAAAAGTGAAGGCGACCCTAACCAGGAGTGAGCAATATGGCAAGACTCTCTCTGCTGTAGGAGTACGTTTTTCTGCCATAACAAGGCCCTATCCCAAGGACCAGAAGAGTGGAAAGATGTGGTTCTGGAAATCCAAGGGAGCTTTGCTGGATACTCGCAGTGAAGTTTTCCCCAGGGGCAGAGGGGGAAATAAAGGAAGATGCCATACATGCGAACCAGGGGGACAGAGATACATTCTCGGGTCATCCCTTCCAGCGCTCCTAAAAGAAGGCCCGCCAGTCTACCTCTGGAGGCAGTCGGGTGAAGATTATCACTGTACCCAAAAGCCTGGCTAGACTTGACTCAAGACCAATGGGTACAGTCCATCATACCCAGGAGATACCCAACCAACAAGAATGAAGGTGAGATCATAGACAACAAACATGGAATGTTATGGTGAGTACATAGCTTCTTTTTATCAGCTCATCAATTCTGGGAATGGGATAGTTTCCAAACTTTGAAATGCTGTTTAGTTTTTTGAAGTAGTTACAGAATCTTGTAGTGGTGACTCTTTTTATCACTCATAATTTGAACATCTTTTGAACTGCTTCTCTTGGTAATTATTTCTGTAACTCTGGTACTCTGTAAGGTTTCAGAGTATCCTTTCTTCCAGGTGTTGATTCTTTGCAATGTTCTATCAATTTACTGCTCTCAGGCATTTCTGAGAATACTCCTTTACTTATTAGAAATTCTGTTAGTTTTTGCTTTTGGACTTTTGATAAGGGTTCTTCTAACTGCACTTCAGGTAGAGATTCTCTGATCTCACTTGTATGAATTTTAGCTTATACACTAACCACAGAACTTTCTGCTTCTGTCCTTGGCTTTAAAAAATCAGTGTGATAATTTTCTTCTATCTTTCTCTTTCTTTTGTAGTTCATTGCATTTAGTCTTCCAGTCATCTCAAGTGGCCCTTGCCACTTAGCCAGTAATTTGTTCTCTGTAAAGGATACTGATACTAATACTCTGAAGTGTAGCTGGCTCATCTAGCACTTGTGCTTTTACCATGAGCTACCTCTTCAACCGAAGAAGAAAAAAAACAGAAACACTTCACTGTAACTAGTGATTAGATTATTACAGTTGGATCCATGCCTCCCCTCAGCTATACCATTGAAGACCACAAAAAAAAATAAATAAATAATCTATTCCTTCTACTGGCACTCCAACCATGTGGCCAGAAACACGATGCCCCCCCCCCACACACCCAGCTATTCAGGTCCCATTTCTGTGTCCTGCCCACTACTATCCTTCCACACATTTTATTTAAAAAATAAAAAAAAAATTTTTTTTTTTTTTTTTTTTTTACTGTAACAAGGTGTTTTCTACAAATGTGACAAACAGTTGCTACTGTTTATATCCTGCTTGCATGGAACACTATGACCCTCATGTTTCAGTTAAAAAAAATTCTTCTGCAAACCTGTAGCAAACTGCTTGCTACAAAATGGAGTAAACAGTTCAGTTGCAACAGTTTATACTCTGCCTGTGTGGAGCTCTATAGTGCGCAGATTTTAGTTAAAAGAAAAAAGAAAGATTTTTCTTTTTTTTACTTTTAAACTGTAGCAAATGGTTTTCTAGAATGTAGCAAGCAGTTGCTGCAGTTGAGACCACACAAGGAGCATTACAGGTCTCATGTTTGACAGCAAATGCAGTACTGGTTTTAAAAGCCAGTATTGCATTAAAGAGAGATCTGGATCAGCTGATTGTGCACCCCAGCACTTTGCACTAGGGGCAGTTGCCCCTCTCTCCCGTCCTAGCTATGCTACTGTTAATATTAATCGTAATACTAATACCTGTTCTCCTGTTCAGTATTCTTTAAGTTGGACTTTCTTATTTCAGATTCTTTGTTGCATCTTTTGGATTTTCTGAATATGTTGTGTTTCTATGAGCATAACCAGCTTTGGTCTGTACTGTAAACTAATGTAATGTTTTGTCATGGTTTTCAATGATGTCTTTTTTTCTTTCCAAGACTCTTTGACAATATCAAATAGATTTTTGTGATGTCTGCTGTACAAGAATTCAAACAACTCAGGTAAATCCAGTAGCACCGCTACTGTGAATAGCATTTTCATAGGTTCATAGGTTAGTACTAGGCCAACTTCCCTTGCGAGCCATTTGAAGCCTAGCCAATTATCCCTTGTGAGACTCAAACCCTGCACCTTGTGTTTGTAAATCAAACATCATGATCACATCTATAAACATTTCATTATCCAACATTAAATCTAATTATTAAATTCATTAAAGAAATAAAAACCATGAAAGCAACAGTTCTATTCACATTTCTACAGAACTCTGCATTCATTCACTGACCCCCCCTCCCCTTACCCATTTTGTTTAAACCTTATTTTATTATGTTGTCGTAATAAAGGGGATGTGGGTGAGGGTAGACTGTAATAATGATAACTAAGCTATGTAATTATAATGTTTTTTTTTTCCCTTTTATATGCTTGATACAGTTTAGTTAATGAAAGACTGTTACATTGTACTTGGCTTCCCACTGAAGAGTGATATAAGCTGTTGTAGCTGGAAAGCTGATATTTTTAAGATTATATTGTTTTTAAAGAAAGAGTTTACCTTTAGATGAGTTCCCTTACAAGACAGCAACCTGTATTATAGTAATTTAAACATATAGGCTTACAAATGGTTTAGTTTTCTCTAAGCTTTTTTTTCTCTTTAAATGACCAGTCATTTTTTGCTGCTCGTCTTTTTAATGATGAACTTAAGTCCATTTCTTCAGCATACTTTAATATTTTTTTTATATTCTGGATGAAGGAAACAACTTCTTTCAATGTTTTAAATGTTTTTTCCCTTCAGCCAAGAAAAGCCTTTTGCAGGGAAGATCGGGTGGGTTTTAATCCTATCTTTCTTCAGAGATTTCAGTAAAGTCATGCAGGCTTTTTTCTTTGAGACAAGAGATGAACAATCACTGTCAAATCTATTAATGAATCCCCTATTTTCAAACCTGAAGCAGACAAAGCTGTTTTCAGTGCAAGACTCTTGTCTTGACTAGATTTTTGCTATGCTGGATCTTGGATGTGTAAGTTTTTTACTTGGAGATACTGTAACCACAGATCTGTGAGCTCTTTCTATTCCAAAAGCAGGGCTTCTGGAAGAGTTAGTGTTTTGGGTATCCAGGATGAAAGAATGTTTACTATGTTGTCACCTTCCATTTGTTCAGAGACTCCATAAATTCTAATGTTGTTTCTTCTGGTCCTGTTCTCCAGGTCATGTATTTTCTCCATGATTTCATTTTTCTGTTGTAGAATACATTCAATTTTGTGTTCTCCTTCCGATAATCTGCTGTCTAAGTCTGAAACAGAGTCTTCTATAGCTGCTCTCTGGGCTTTTTGCTGTTTGATGACATCTTTGATTAGTTCAATCTGTTTAGTACAATCTTTTATCTATTTTGGAGGCTAATTTGTCAATTTTAGAAAATAGGCCTTGAATATTGAAAAGAACTGATTGCAGCTCCTTCACTGTGTTTTTTTTTTTGTAAGACAGCTTTGAGTGGTTCATCATCTTTCTGTGAGATTTTCCCCCCTCTAGAAGTTTTGATAGGAAAATATTTTAAATATTTGTTTTCACCAAAATGATCCACGAAGTATCCACATTATTAATTTTGCACTTCAAAGAAATGTTTGATGAAAATGACAAAGTAATCCCATCACAAATGATTGAATGAAGCAGAGCAAAAATCCTGTCCTGCTATCAGCTTGCCATCTTGGCCACACCCCATATTGTTAAAATATTTTTTTTTTTCAAAAACATTTTTATTATTATAAACATACGCAGATGTACATATAACAAATACAATAAAACAATAACAAAACTATTTACAATATTTACATTCATCCATGATAAACCATCATTTTATTCATGAGAAGTTATCAGTATTTGTTCAAAAGGTTTTCCAATTTTTGCCATGTTGTTTTTTTATGAGTAATGTTATCAGTTCTATAACAAATGGTTTGCAGTTCTTTTTTTACAAACAACTTTTACTAAATTAATAAAATCTTTAAACATCAAACCTTGTTTACTTTTCCAGTTCAAAGTAATAACTTTTCTGGCAATTGCAAGAATTGACCAGAGTAACTGAATCCGAGGTTTAGGTATTACATTAGGTATAGGAACATTGAATATGATTAGTGAGTTAGAAATGACAGTTATCAGACCATAAAGCACTTACAAAACATCTGCAGTCTTTCCAGTATTGAACAGCATTTCTACATTCAATGAACATGTGAACCCAGTTGGCCTCTAGTAATTCATCACATTTCCAACATTAACTTTCACTGTTTTTGAGTATAAGATTTATTTTACGTGGTGTATAGAAACTCCTGTTCACAAATTTCCATGTATACAAGCTCCAATATAATGAGGAAAATATACCATAAGTAGAATACAATAACAATTTTTTGGATTCATCAGATATTTGTTCTCCATTAATCTTTACATAGTAATTCCAAAAATCTGAGTCAAACTTTAGAGAGTGCCTTCTCTTAGTATCTTATAGACAGGTGAGATACTTAATTTTTGATCATCTGTCTTTTCAAGACATCTAATAAAAAGCTGAATCAAACTAGGTATAGATTCAGTCTCTTGGTCGATTGATACTCTCATTTTGTTTTCTATAAACTGACATAATGAGTGTATTAACAACCAACTGTCTTGACTATTATCAAAACTACATAAAAGAGAGTTTAGTGGTTTAATACTCATTTTCAATAAACTGATGTGAGAATATTACGTTATTTTCCTTTAATTTTTGCATCACAATGATGTTGAAAGAATCTAAGCAATCAGGGGAGTATGCTATGGGGAATATAAGAAATAGAAATTGTTTAATGCTGTAATTACAATCAATTATATTTTTAAGGTTATTAAATATTTGATTAATGCCATAAGAAAAAAGATCAAACTTATTAAATAAACAAAATTCATGTAAAAGCCAATGAACTCTACTTATTCTATAGTGTTCCTTAAATTGATTTTCTATAGTTCTGACATTAGTTATACCAGTCTCATGTATTGTTTTCCAGCTCTCTCTCTCTCTCTCTCTCTATATATATATATATATATATATATATATGTGTATGTAGGTGTGATCCATTGTAATTTTACATTAATTATAACTGATTTGGAATAAAGATCTAAGCTAAGGAATGCTATCACATTACTGTTCCAAACTCTAATGTGCCATGTATATGCAATCCTAGGTTTTAAGGGGCACCATAACAATTTAAGAAGCATGGAATCTAATTTTTTAAATATGTTTTTGGAAGGGGGCAGTATCAATGACTGTATATAAAACAAAGTTTTTAAGTAAAAGTATCATTTTAATTAAAGAGAGACTATCCTTCATTGTGAAGAACATTTTATTCCATATTTTGATTAGTTCACTAATGGTGGTTATTAAATTACTGTAGTTTAGTTCAACAGACTCTTTCCATGTACTCTTTATACTGACATCCAAATGTTCTAATACAGCATTCTCCCAATTAAACAGGCTATTCTCTCCTATTTTTTTTGCTGATCTTTTTGTTAATTCGTAATGTTTTGAATTTATTATGATTGAATTTAAGCCCTGAAATTCTTTCAAACTTGCTTAACGTATTTATGCAAATAACCATCAATATCACCCAACTATCCTTAGCTTAGATCTTTATTCCAAATCAGTTATAATTAATATTATATAAAATAACTGTATCTTAGGACAATAGTCCTTATTAATTTAAAAGCCTTTTCTATTTTACTTGTTTTTGATATATGTAGCAAAAGGTTCCACTGAAAGAGCAAACAATAATGGTGAGAAAGGACAACATTGTCTAGTTCCCTTGAGGTTTTCTAGTGGTGAGGATAGACACGATCCAATTTTCACATAAGCTTGTGCCCCACTATAAATTTTCATTAGTAAGTTGACAAAATCTGAGAATTCAAAACCAATCAGAATTCTTTGTAGATAAGACCAACTAATAGAATCAAAAGCCTTTTCTATGTCTAGGCTGATAATAGTTAGTTGTTTTTTTTGTATTTGCATGCTATGTCTATTAATGATAGTAATTTAATAATGTTATCTTGCACTTTTCTATGAAGAATGAATCCTGTCTGATCATTATGTATTAGATTAGGTAATATTTTCTTTATCCTATTAGCTAATATTGCCATGAAAATTTTATAATCAGTGTTTAGTAACAAAACTGGCCTATATGAATCACAAGTTTTGGGGTCCTTACCTTGTTTTAATATGAGAGAGATAATTGAGTATTTCCACGATGGGGGCGTTCTACATTTTTGCTTAACCATAGTAAAGGCACTCATCATTTTCTTTATTATATATTCAGGAGAAATCTTACATACTTCAGGAGTTATTCCATCCAGTCCTGGAGCTTTATCATCTTTTAATTTTTTTATTTGCTCTTTCACTTCTGTTAGTGTTATTTGTTTATTCAATGTGTTATTTTCTTGCATCGACACCTTAGTAGTTATATTTTCTTAAATAAAAGTATTTATTACATTATCTGTCTCAAAAAGAGGCGATCTCTGCTTAACATACAAGGCGATGTCAAACCCAGAGCTGTTGGACATGCTGCACTTAAAGAAATCCCAATCCCTTAGAGCTACATGCTCCAGGGATCTAAACCTTGTCATCACAATGATCAAAACATGCGGGAGGGATAGGTTCCTGACCCAGAGACTCCCTAGACTCTGGAATAGACTGTCCACACATGTCAAGCAGAGCGCCTCTTTGGCCTCTTGAAAAGGAACCTTGACGATTGGCTGGGAGATAGGAAATTCACCCCGGGGATCATGTCAGTCGCCCTGCCAGACAGGGGTCCAGGGAAGTAAATAGTGTGGGAAGAAATAGCCATGGAATTGTTATGGATAGGCTTGTATAGGCCCTATGGCCGATAACCTAGTACCAACCTATGAACCTATATATTTATAGTAGTTTTTGAACACTTCTAATATTCACATCAAGTTAAATGTACTTTTAACTGCACCATCACTTTTATATTTAATCTCATTAATAAGATTTTGATTGTTTATTTTTTGGATCTTATCACTATTTTATGTAGATATTTGGGATGTACAGCATAAGATTGCAATTTCAATTTTCCAGGTTTATGGCTACCTTATAATTCAGAACTTTTAAGTATTTTTTATTTAACTTAGTAATTTTGTTATGTGCTACTTTGTAGTTTGGTTTTGCATCCATTTTTATCTTGTCTATGTTTTTTTTGTAAGTCTAAAAGTTTTTTGTCCCTCTCTCTCCTTTTTTTAAGGTACCAAGATTTTATTCTACCATATGTATAAACTTTAAATGTGTCCCATAGTATAGTATCAGTCACTTCAACATTATCATTTGTTTCCATAAACATGTCTATTTCTTTCATTATCCATTCCCTAAAGTCATTTAACTTAGTTATGTAAGCAGAAATTCTCTGTAGAAATCTTAAATCATCCATATCTGTAGTTAATGTAAAGTTTATAGCATTATGGTCCGAAAGTGGACAAGTCATTAGAGATGTCACTTATTTTAGAGTATATATTATTTGAGACAAAGACCTTATCAATGTTTGTTTGTGCACCAAACTGATATGAATAGTGAGTACAGAATAAGGAATAATGCTCTCTTAGACCATTTAAATCTTTAAGGTTCATTTGGTTTGTAAAGTCATTTAACTTCTTGACTTGAGATGTTAAGTTTTATTTTACCATATTTAGAAGCATCATTGCCTGATAATAGGCAGTTAAAATCACCTGTTGCTATACTTTCCCCTTTTGCATTTAAAGTAATCAGATCCATATATTTGTTAACATATTTAGTACTCAGTCCTGGTATCCAATATGTATTAGTCAAAGTATAATACTTCCTATTGATTTCCAAAATAACCATGCTTAGCATCCCATCTTTATCTGAAATTGTATCTATAATTCTTGGCATAGTATAAGTATTCTTCCATAGAATAAGAGTGCTCCTTCTCTTGGTCTTAAAACATGAATCAGCCAGAATGGTATAGCCACTGAATGAGTATTTTTGTAGATCTTTTTTTAATGGATGGGTTTCCAGTAAAAAGATGATCTGGGCTTTATGCAGTTTGATATATTTTAGCAAGCCAGCTCTTTTGACATTACTGTTCAAACCATTAATATTTATTGATAAACATTTATAAGCCATTGACTATAATATGTAAGTTATTACTAACTGAAAGACCTTTCTTCCGTGTTGACTTGAAATCTACTGAGAACTTACTTATGGATGCATAAAGTGTATTAAGCACTACTTTCTAAAACCCAAAACTATTTACAAACACATACATGAAACAAAGTTTCTAGTTTAGTTAAAAATTTGACTAAACAATCCATCCACTACCTCTCCAGTACCAAGCGACACAAATTATCCATCTCTGCTTAGAATATAGTATAAAAACAAAAGGAAAGCTTTATGAAAGCAACTAAAGAAATCTAAATCCATGAAATATGCATTAGAATGACAGTGTCCAATATATCTGAACCTATATGAATATGTCACATATGATAGTAGCACCTCTAATACATAGATATGCCAGAAATAAACATCATATCAAAAAAATGTAAGGTTCTGTTGAATATGTATATATATATATATATATATATATATATATATATATATATATATATATATATATATATATATATATATAAAATCTATGGATTCACTTTAGAAGCTCAAAATACTGAAATATCAAAATTCAGTATTTTGAACCCATAAAGTGTAATCCTGAGAACAGCGAAAGCTCAGAAGGGCAAAATTCAAATCCTCGAATACTGGCGGTTTTGAATTTCACGCTTCTGAGGTTTTGCTGTGGTTATGGATTCAGGTAAGTGTGTGTGTTAAGGGTTTTAAGTAGGGGCTGTGATGTGTGTCAGTGTGTTATGTTGCTGTGATGTGTGTGTGTGTGTGTGTGTGTGTGTGTGTGTGTGTGTGTGTGTGTGTGTGTGTGTGTGTGTGTGTGTGTATGTGAGGAGAATGTAACTTGTGTGGTGGTGTTTTGTGTGTGTTTGTGTGTAGTGTGACTTCGGAGTGAAAATATTTAAGTAGGGGGGGATGTGGGGATGCAACCCCCCACATGGGGGGGCACAGTGGGGCTTGCCCCCCCTGCTTTTATGTAGTAGAGAGCTTGTGTTTGTGTAACTACAAGTCATCAGTCTGGCTGATATTGTGGCTCAGCAGACAGAAATTAATGTTGAGTGTCCCTCAGGGTCACATTGCAATCAGTGCTAACCAATCATTTTACCAGTAATAGAACCACCACCCTCTGAGTAACTTACTGTAAAAAATGAACAGCACAGGAAACAACATAAGTATGCATAAAACAAAATGTCACAAACAAGACTTCACATACAGCTTGAGTAAAGGAGTCTAGCTTATCAGTGGGAGTGGTAAGCACTAGGTAACCTGTCTACCACATAAGGAGTGGTTCTGGCCCAGAAATGTAGTTATTGGCTGTTTGGGCAATCACTTCCATATCTCTCAACTTTCTGATATGAAAGCCTGCATTTGCACTTGTTTCTGTCCTGTAACTCGTGTAGTGCAGATACAGATTCTTAGTTTCAGCACTTAAATTTGCTTATTCGTGCTCAGCACTTGTTCAGAACTTAAAAGCACTAAATAAGCTTCTAATTACTGTAGCACTTAACCTTCCTCATTACCTAGAGGAAACATTTTTGTACTTACTTTTCTCACTTGCTTAGAAAAAAAAAACAGCTGTTGTACTCACTTTCCTCACTTATCTAGAGGAAAATAGTTTTTTATTCAGGCATGTCCATGGGTCAGCTCCCAGTGTTCTCTCCTGTCTATCTGATGAATCTGGGCATCTTGAGGCAATGCAGAAATTGCCTCATGTACACAGACAACCCTCTCCTCCTATCACCCAACACTACAACCTGTGAGAGATGCACTTATCTAGCCAAACTGGAGGTAAAGCTCTCTCCAACCAAGACTGAACTTGACATTCATGAGGAGAAGGTAAACATTTGCACCACACCACACTCATCACATAGTCTCACTAAATCTACACCACCAAAATCCACACATAGTAACACAAAAACATTAATGGAGGCTCTCAATAATAATCTGTATTAGCAACAGAGACCTCCAAAGCAGAAACACAAGCAACCTCCGTCCCCAACACAACCCAAATGACACATAGCCCACAGACTCAGTGTGCCACTCAACCACAGCCAATAAGGCAAAACAACGTACCCAACACACTAGTCATAGGTGACTCTATAGTCAGGCACACTGATGTCCCACTCACCAGGCTAAACAAGGAGAAGGTTACTGTCAGCTGCCTGTCAGGTGCCAGGATCCGCCACATAACCCACACACTCAGGTCACTCCACAACAAGTACAAATATGACCCTGTCATTGTCCATGTTGGTGTGAATGACCTGAGACGTACCTCACTGGACTACATGAAAAGAGACATGGAAGAGCTCTCCGATCTTGTAGCCTAGGGAGGTATGACCCTAGCCCTGAGTAGCATTCTGCCCATCGCCCAGAATGATACCGCAGTACAAGGACAAAATGATTAACTTCAACAATTGGCTAAGCTTCTGGTGTTACTCTGAGGGGATCCAGAATCTGTCTGCTTGGGATGACATGGTCGACAGACCATGATGCTTTGCCACATATGGCCTACACCTGTCACCCGTGGGATTCCGGATACTGGCTAAGGCTCTTGCTGCCCCTATAGTGCCTTTTTTTTAGGCAAGGTTCAAATGACAAATTCACCACTGTAACCGGAACAGGCAAGCAAAAAGTGAGGGTAATGCTACTCAATGATAGAAGTCTAAATCTCAGAATGCACTCACTCGAGGCACTCCTTAAAATGGAGAACATTGATATCTCTGCAGTGACTGAGACCTGGTTCAAGGCTCCAGAGAGCACCCCTGCACTACCAGGCTATAACTCATACCACACTTTTCGGCCATGTAACCTGGATCGAAACACCACAGGCAGAGGTGTGTCCATATTCAATAAGGATATCCACACCACCAGGCTAGTTGCTCAGCATAATGCATCCGAGGTTATCCAAGTGCAACTAACTCTGGGCAAAACTGCAATCCAAACTGTAGCTTGCTACAGGTCCCCCACCATGCCCCAGGATTCCCACTCCTCCTTTCTGGATGTACTGGAAAGTATTAGGGTTCAACCAAACACCCTAATAATGGGTGACTTCAACTACCCCACCATTAACTGGGAAAACTACTCATGTACCAACTCCTTAGCTCAATGCTTTCTGGAATTCATAAACTGCAATGCCCTGGATCAACTTATCCACACCCCCACCAGGGGCAACAATATCCTAGGCCTAGTCATTACCAACATGAGTGACTGGTGTTCCACACCTAAAGTCAACTCCTCGTTGGTCCGATCCAACCATAAGCTACTCACCCTTGATATCCACATCCCACCCCCACCCCCCATTATGGAGACCAGGGTAAAAAATTTCTCCAAAGCCAACTTCATGCTTCTTAAGACAGAAGTGGTGAACTTCATGACACCCATGCAGATGGACAATACAGTTACAACTGCTGAATCCTACACAAATGCACTCTATGACACTTACACGAGTGCAGGGATCATGCTATCCCAAACAGAACCAAGACGCTATCCTCCAAAAATGGAAGCCAATCTGGTGGTCCCCTGCCATAAACAAACAGTACAACAGAAGGAAGAAACTGTTGCAAAAGAGAGTAAAATCCCATGAGTGGAGGAGCTCCCTGGTCAGCCTCAGTAAGAAGCTGAGATGCCTTATAAGATCCTCCAAAGCTAGCTACGAACACAAAATTGCCACTAATTCTAAGGACAACCACGAAGCATTCTATAGCTATGTCAAGAATCTCAATGGCAACACCCAGATCTGCTCTGAGTTACAGCACAACAGCACAAAAATTACAGAACCAACTGATATTGCCAACATCCTGGCAGATAGGTTCAGTGCTAACTTTACCACCCCTCACCCCCTAAAGGGCCCATATCTATACAGGAAGAATGCAGAGTCCCTGTAATCACAACTACGCAGGTAAAAGCCAAAAATACAGCATCCATGGGACCAGACAACATCCCAGGCTGCATTTTACACGAACTTCAGAACGAACTGGCTCCCCACTTAAGCACTATGTTCACTAATAGCCTCACATCAGGCTTTGTGCTCACTGAATGGGGCACAGCAACAGTTATCCCACTCCACAAAGGGGGAGACACCACTGATCCCTGAAACTATCGACCTACTAGTTTGACGAGCCTGGTCTGCAAGGCCATGGAATGTATCATCATGGAACTCATAAACAAAGACATTTGTAACCTCCAAAGTCTGGATCCCACCCAGTTTGGGTTTGTGAAAGACAGATCATGCCTCCTGAACCTGATTGACTTCTTTGAGGCAGTCACCAATGCCGTAGATGAGGGTAAGGTGGTTCACACAGCCTATCTTGACCTCGCCAAGGCTATCGACACCATCTCCCATTCTGGAATTATAGCTAAACTCACTAAACTAGGTATAAATCCCTACATCACAAGATGGGTTGCCAACTGGCTCACTGACAGAACCCACACTGTAAAAGTTGCAGACTCCAAATTTGACCTCAAAATAGTGACAAGTGGAGTACCACAGGGTTCCATCCTGGGACCTCTCCTGTTTGGTATCTGCTTCTCTGAAGTACAGGCTAACACAGAAGGCCTCTAGCTAATGAAGTTCACAGAGGGCTGCAAACTAGGAGCCATAGTCAAGTCCCCAAATGATGTGAACTTCCTACAGAAGGGCCTCGCTGAGACAGATGCTTGGTGTCAGAGCCATGGTCTCAAGCTCAATGCCAAAACGTGCAGTGTCATCCCCTTGGGTAAAAACTCTGTACCCATAAACTACCACATAGGCAGCAATCTACTTAACACCGAATGTGTGATAAGAGACCTTGGGACCCAGGTGGACAGTAGTCTCTCCTTTGATAGTCACATTGCCACAGTAGTCAGGAAATCCTTCTACATGGCACACCTCATCATAAAAGGTTTCTCATCCAGGAAAAAAGAGGTCATTGTTCCCCTCTACTCGACACTCATTAGACCCATTATAGAGTACAACGCCCCTTTTGGAATGTACCTCACAAGACATCTGCAGCAGCTGGAAAGGCCACAGAAGTACCTCACAAAGAGGATTACTGGCCACAAACAAATGCCCTACACTGACCATCTCAAAAAACTCCAGCTTTACTCTGTAGCATATCGCTTACTCCGAGGTGATCTCTGCCTAACATATAAAGCTATGTCAAACCCAGAGCTGTTGGACATGCTACACCTAAAGAAATCCCAATCCCTCTGAACTAAATGCTCTAGGGACCTAAACCTTGTCACCACAATAAACAGGACATGCTGGAGGGATAGATTCCTGTCCCAGAGACTTCTCATACTCTAGAACAGGCTACCCATCTGTGTCAAGCAAAGTTCTTCATTCACACTCTTTAAGAAAAATTTTGATGAGTGGATGGGAAATAGGAAATACACCCAGGGGATCACTTCTGTGTCTCTGCTCAACAGTGGCACAAGAAAATAACTTTCTTGGGGGGTGTAAGCCAGGGAATCTTGTTGGCTGGGCTTACTTAGGCCCTTGGGCCGATAGCCTAGTACATACCTACCCGATAGCCTAGTACATACCTATGAACCTATGGACACAACCTGGTGTACTGCACTTACAGCATTAGTCTCAAACATTTTTACTAGCAAATCAATAAGCACTAAAGGCATAAAATGTTGTTAAATACTAACAGTAAATTGCTTTTTTTTATTTCACAGAACTTATTAAAATATGCTCCCATTTTCTTGTTTTCTGAATAGACACAAGAAATTATTTTTTATGTGCCCCTGAGACAGGGTTCCTTGGAAGATTCCCCCAATATGAGGAAACAGGCTGAGCATTTCCAAGGAACAGAACCTGATGGTTTAATACTCACTAGTTAGGAGTTATCCATGTCATTAGACCCATTATAAATGTAATGTGATCACACAGCATCACTTGTCCAACATAAAAACATATCCATATCCCAATGCTCTTGCCAAAGATACTGTTCTGTGCCTTTATACATGAGCTGTTTGCAGAAAATGGTGATGATGGATGATGATGATGATGACTGATGATGAGCAGCACCAGTCTGTATGTCAGTCATCTGAAAACGTGTACAAGTTATTTATGACAGTGAAGCATTTACAAATTATTTAAACAGGTTACCTAAAAGCAATAAATAGATATCAACACTAAAATCAAAATAAACCCCGGGATTCATGAAGCTCGGTGCAAGGACGGTTTTAGCCTTGTGCCGAGCGTCTTCCTTACAGATGGTGCAGCAGCACCATATGAATATTTATGAGGTTGTGCTGCCACACCCTCGACTTGCACAAGAAACGTGTGTGAGTGCAAGAGGCGTGTTTAAGTGCTCTATGGAGGCTTAAACATGCCCCCAAAGTTGCACAACCTACAATGCTTACTATTAGAGCCTGCCTCTAATAGTAAGCAATTAATTCAGTGTCCGTGGATACTGAAATGTATGCTAAGCATACAAGAGTGTCCACGAACACTGAAATAAAATCAAAATAGTAAACACACAAGCACGTAGTGGAATGTTGAGCCCCTTACCTTAGAACTATCACAATTAGATTTCCCGTGTCCCTATTTTACATTTGTATTGCTTCATTATTGAAAGTGTAAGCGAAGTGCAGCATATTTGCATGTCGCTGCCCTCTGCTTAGCGTAGCTTACACATCTAAATCATTCAAATAGAAAAAAACATGCAGAATCAATGTTAATGTCAATAGTGTAGTGGTTAGAGCATCCGCCTAATGAACAGGCATTTATGGTTCGAGGCCCACTATAGCACCTATCATTTTCCATGTGGAATGTGTATATGAACATATTTATACTTCTCTTTGCTGTATAACCTACATAACAACATGTAAATGTGAACTGGAGTACTGCAGGAAATGTTTAACTAATGTCATGTAATTAAAGTGGTAGTGTCATAATGAATAAGGCACTAGTAAGCAGGTGTAACACAAATAAGCAGTAGTAAACATATATAGGTACCAGTAAGCAAGTCTAAGTGCATTTGCGCAGGTGTAAGCAGTGCCCACACACATAAAGCATAGTAGAAGCTAACTGAATTTAAGAAATTGTAATCGGAAGATAGCACAACCTACCGTCATGCAAACATGCAGACACCCGCTCACAACTGCTTTAAAGTGCCTTAATCACTCTGTACCCAACGGATCGCGTTCTGCCCAGCAACAAAATAAATGGCCTCTGCAAAGGTCAAACCCAGAACCCTGCACACCACAGCCAATGTGATTTACCACTAAGCCATGGCAGCTACACATAAATCTGATGTTATCACAAACATATTGTCCAGCATAAGAAATGTATATAATTATGTAGATGTATGTGCATTGGTAAGTACAGATATATATATATATATATATATATATATATATATATATATATATATATATATATATATATCTATGAAGAATGAATGTCGTGACAATAAAGCATACAAAAAGAATGAAGGAAATCAACAGCAACTCCAGTATTATTTAGTGCTGTCAGCTTATGTCATATCAAGCTGGGCAGGGGTGAGCAAATCACTGCTACTCAAACCACAGGCAGGATACTACCAGTTGGAGTAACATTGTCGATCTGCTAAGTCTACTTTACAAACAATTGCAGGGTAATCCCTGGTGGGACTACCCAAAAATTACTAGGTTGTGTGGACTTCTGACCATTACACAGGCAAGGGCAGGTATGTTCAAGGACCAAATGTTGGGAGAGCCTGATGATACATGGGTTGGGACAACATACGTGTAGGGTCCCTAATGATGGGGAGATGGCAATGTGTGGAGGTGTGTTATGGCTGTGATAACAACCGGAGAATGGATGGTTTGTGTGTATGTTGAACTCGGGTGGGGTGGAGGAACCATGGGCATGAAATTATGGATCCAGGCGTGTCAGTGTTGGATGGCCTGGTTCTGATTGGACCGCCTCGTGGAGGTCAGCGAGTTCGTTATAAGTATATATGCTTACACACATTCATACATCTATATGTAGAAGTACATTCCCTGTAGCACAATCATTCCTTTTGCAGACATAAGTATCATGAAAGTTTACATGTGTCCAGTAGACACGTGTGCGAAATGGACAGCTATGTATGGGGCGTGCTTTTCTTGTGGAAACAGATTGCCCTTTCTTCTTTTATTTTTAGGTGAGAGTGGGATGTTGGGGAAGGAGAGTAGGTATTCTCGTGGAGGATAGGTTGGGTAGGATGACAGACAGTACAGACAAGACAGCATACAGGGGCAATATATGACACATGGGTGGGAAAAACCTTGGACGGGGTGGGGTGTTTGGCAGTCACAAGCCCATGAGCCCCCAAATGGAAACAGTGGGACAGAGGTCCCCATCCATGGGCAGCCACCACTGCACCTTCACAGCCCTAAAGGTGGCTGTGCTGGGGGCTGTCTAACAGGGGCAGGCTCACCCTCTAATTGTACCACTCTGCCCTTGAGCTGGCATAGCTGACCTTGAAACCCCTTATTGAGCTCCCCTATGCACCATGGCCTGGACCGTACGACGGCTGACATGTTCCTTTTTGGATCTGCTCCCAGGGGGTCAAGCCCCATCCTCAGTGGTAGTTCCACCCGAAGGTGGTGCAGAGCCAACAGAGGTGGAGGTCCAAGGCTGGGCCCCAGACATGCTGGTGCCTGGTGCCATGCTCAGCTAAAGTGGGACAGTTGGTTCCGCCGGGACCTCCAATCCTATACAGCCTATGGTGTTGCAGTTTTAACACAGATAAGGCTTAGTAATAGTCAACAGCATTCAGGATTACGTATAACAGCATGCATAGATATTACCATTAACCCAAGACAACAGATGTCATACATTTGCAGAGGGAGCACAACACATGCATATATACTGCATGACATCTGTCCAAAGCGTAGATGACTTGTGACTGCAGCTATGAACAGTGGCCCATTATCGGCATGTCACTATGATAACCTCAGACAGTGACCCTCATACCACTGTTTCATGTGATGTATGTCCAATCAAGGATGCGATGTCAGTAACTCTCAGCACTGTCACCGTGTACTGACTGCAATCCTCACACTATGCTTCTACAGTTCACAGATGTGTGTTCTGTGAGTAACACAAGAAAAAAATGGTTCCACACATTGACCAGTGTTGTCAGTTATTAAAACATGCAGACTAGCCATTACCACACACAACCTGTTAAACTGGCAGTAGTCTGAATGCAGCATAACTTCACTTAAATGCTGTAGTCATGACTGGCACATCACCTTCCTGTCTTTAGGCCATTTTCCACAGTGTATGTTGTGTGAGGAATATGTAGATTTCATCTGTAATGCTGTTTACCAAACACCAGATCCAAGTTCCACTCACAGCAACCGTCATGGGCAAACACCAGCATGATGTCCCTAGATATTGTACTGTGTTTCCATGCAATTGGCTATGGGAATGTCACCACAGCTGTTCCACATGCGATCAGCTAGAGAAGGACTGCAAAAAGTGCAGAGGTCATCACCTGATCATGACCATCACTTAGAAAACACAAGCTGCTGCTGAGCAGGTGTACCTCTCCATGTCCACCAGAGAGTGTGTGGGAGGGACAGACAGAGGCAAAATACATCAGAGAAGGGCTTGGAGACTAAAACCTAAGCATCGTCTGTCACACACCTACCAGTACAGGGGTCAACCCCCTGACTAACTAGTCATTACTATTACAAGTGCATGCAGTTACTCCATGTGCCACATAGCTGACATGGTGGTGTGCTGTAAGAACATACATGCATGCTGGTGAGTGACATCTGCAACAGAGATATAGTAGACATACATGAGGTGTAGCACACATGGCTGTCCACGTGAACAGATGTCATTGTCAACACAGCCACACTCTCTAAGGGACTCAGACACATTGGAACACTTTGGCAGGCTCACCAATACACTTCCTAACTACTTAGTTTGCCACACTACAGTAATGCACATGTATTACATGCACCACAGGGGTTATCCTTAGGTTCTATGGGCTTGGGCATGTGAACGTGTCTGACATCAGTCAGTATGCCAATGGGAGTTATACTGGGTGTGACTGTGGCTGGGAACATCATACCCCACACGCAGACACAAGGTGCCAGTACTGACATGCATGTGTGCATTGCTTCATGGGTGTGTAGTGGTTTGCTGTGCAAGATGGCTGTACAAGGCTGGGTGAGGGGTAATCCTTGACATCAGGCCACCTGACAATGGTCTGCAGTGTGGTTCAGAGGTGTAGTGTCTGCAATGTCCCACACAGATGGGTATTGTATTAATTGTCCTGTCATCCTGGTTATTATTGTGTGTGGCCATTGCTTTGCAATGCATGCCATGTCTGTGTTTGATAGTCCTTGACATGGACATTGCCTGGGATATGCACATCCCACATTAATGTACAGTGACATGTTTAAGTGTACCTGGTTTGCCTGGCACATGTTATGTACACAGACTGTTATAATCAGATGTGCCAATCCTGGCCTGGTGTGGCAGGACCTGCTAGTAGACAGCAGGTTGACCCTGCACCTGCATTGATAGCACGATACAGGTATTCCGTGGTGTCAGTGGCATCTGTCCATACAAGTCATGTGTGTAAGGCGTTGTATGTCCTTTGTGGATCACATTTGATGGCCCCACATATGTTGCAGGTGTCCAGCGGGGAATATAGTGAAGGCGCATTGTCTGCAATTATGTGCCTATTGTACTGGTGGACAGGGTGCCATGCCCTCTGCAGCCTACTGCAATCACACCATGCTTACTATCTGTCAACAATGTGCAGGGTACTAACAACATAGCAGGTTTTCTAGGCAAGTGTGTTTGTGTATGACACATGGGTTCAGACCGTATTCTGTGTAATAGTAGGGTTGCTTACTTTGTTCACCAGGCCTTTTGCCAGATGTAGGGGTATGGCTTGCCAACCTAGTCTCTTGGCTGATTTAAATCTGAAATCCTCGGGAGGTGGACATTGTGACATAAAATATGGCCACCATATAGGAAAACTACAAAACCCGCTCCTCAACATGTCCAGTGGTTAGACACTCACAGCCGCCTCCACACAGTATATGACTTACAAGCACAGACACACACACACCTGCCATGTCTTGGAGTAGAACTCCTACCTAACTAGTTTATCACACTAAAGCATTATGCAGTTATAGCATGCACTACAGAGATTACTAGGCTACCCCATCCCCAAATGTGTATTTCACAAGGAATGACATCAGCAGGTTTACCAAAGTAGGGCATTTCAAATTTCCTGCAAGTGAGAAGCCTAAAATGCATTGCTCACAAAACAGACAGTGAGACACACACAAAACATCCACAACTGGCATGTGTGGGTGTAGAACCCATAACCAAGATCTATGTCACACTACTGCATGGAGATGTTATAAGATTCACCACGGGGATTACGAGGGAACTTGCTCCCCAAAGGTGTATTTGACAAGGAATGACATCAGCAGGATTACCAAAGTGGGGCATTGTAAATGCCCTGCGAGTGAGTAGGCTATAATGCATTGCTCCCTACACAGACATTGAAACACACACAAAACATACATAACTGCCATGGTTGTGGATGGAACCCTACCACAGTTCTAAGTCACACTCCAGCAGTACACAGTTACCCGATGCGCTACAGAGATTACTGGGTTACAGCATTCCCAGAGGTGTATTTCTAGGTGGGTGGCATCAGCAGCCCTGCCAAAGTTGAGTATATGAATTGTAAGGAGTGTGAGTACTCTAAAAAGCATTGCTCCCATCTCAGGCAGACAGAAACACACAGACACAGTTGGCAAGTCTGGGATTAGAACACCTATCAAACTAGTTTATCACACTACAGAATTACACAGTTACAGGATGCGCGACAGAGATTACTGGGTTACAGCAGTCCCAGAGGTGTATTTCTAGGTGGGTGACATCAGCAGGCTTGCCAAAGTAGGGCCAATGACTCGTAGTGAGTGTGACTAGCCAAACATGCAGCACTCTCTACACAGGCATAGGAACAGACACCAAAGAATCCACAACTCCCATGTGTGAGACTAGAACCCATACCAGAGTTCTGTATCACACTACAGTATTACACTTTTATAGCATGCACCACAGAGATTGCTGGAGTACTCTTTTCCCCAAAGGTGTACTCCCCAGTGATTGACATCAGTAGGATTGCAAATGTAGGACATTTGAATTGTATTAAGTGTGACTAACCTAATTTCCACAAGTAGTGTGTATGCATTAATCGCTGTCCTGGCTGGACAAAAATACCCCACCTTTCCAGGTCATGAACCCAGGACACTATACATTATAGTCACAGTAACTAACCACTAAGCTATCACAACAGTACACGAGATTGAGGTTTCACCACAGTAATCCCAGTGTAGGCTAATCAAAGTGAACATGTGAAAGGAATGTATATACAGTTGTCCATAAAAGACCTCCCCAAAGTCAGCTTCATGCTACACAAGGCAGAAGTGACAATGTTTGTGGCACCCATGGAGACAGGAGCTGACAGTTCTACAGATGAATCCTGCACTAAGGTACTGTATGAGCACATCCACTTGTGCATGATTCCTGGTATCCCACATGGAACCACAATGCTCACCTCCCAAATAAGTTTTCCACTCCGGTAGTCTCCTGCCATTAACAGACTATACAACAGAAGGTAGACACTGTTGAAGCAAAAAGGATACTTAAAGGATGCAAACAACTCCCTTACCAGCCACAGTAAGATGTTGAGATCCCCCATGGAATCCTCCAAAGCTGGTTATGTAAATAAATCACCACAGATTCCAAAGACAACCACACACCATTCTATAGTTATGTCCTGAATCTAACAGGCAATGCTGAGACGTGCTCTGAGCTATGACAGAATGGCATTACATAGATTGCTCCCAAGGATTGTGCCAATATCCTGGTGGATTGGTTTAGTGCCACAGTCATCCCCCTCACCCCCAAAAGGGCCAATGGCAATATGAACAGAGTTCCATTGGCCAGTAATCATGGCCACACATGCAGAAACTGCACTATCCACAGCTAAGAACACATCATCCAGTGGACCAGACTGTCATGTGTAATCATAACCTCGCATCAGGCCTGGTGCCCACTGAGTGGCGCACTGCAGTTATCCCACTCCACAAGGGGAGATCCACCTTAGATCCCTGGAACTACTGTCACATCAGTGTGACGAGCCTGATCTGCATAGCCATGGAATGCATTATCATGGAAGTTTGGAACACATACATTGGCAACCCTCAAACACTGGACCCCACACAGATTGGGCTCATGGAGGGCCAGTCTTGCCTCTTGAAACAGATAGTCTGCTTTGACTCAGTCTGCATAGCTGTTGAAGAGGGTAAGGCAGTCCACAATGCCTATGTTCACTTCGCCAATCCCTTCAATACCATACACCAGTCTGGAAACATAGATTAACACATTAATCCGGCCATACATCCCTATGCCACTCGATGGTTTGCCACATGGTTTACTGACAGAACCCAAACTGTAGGTGTAACTGTCTCCAAATCCATCCCCAGACAAGTGACAGGTAGAGTACTTCAGGGTTCAGTCCTGGGACCACTGTTGTTTGAATTCTACATCTCTGTAGTACAGGCCAGCAGTACGGGACTCTGGCTTACAAAGGCAACAGATGACTGCAAAATAGGAGTCATTATGAGCCTGGTTGTACTTCATGATATGTTACTGATACCATCCTGACATCATACAGGTGGGATGGGGTACTGTTAACATCTTGTGGCCTTGTTGTGTAAGGTCCTGGTTATGGGATCTGCAACAGTTGGTAGTGTATTGCAGGTCAGACCTGTTTTGCTGTGGGAGGGAATACCTATTCGTGCATGATGTATGTTGTTTGTGCCTGTCAACCCCATTCATGGTACATGTGGACATATATGTTTCTGCTATGTTCCCACCTTATCTACGGATGTGTGTCAGTATATACCTATATAGATATAAATATCTGCTTACGTTACACTTGAAAACATTGAACTTTTAAAAGGTCGAATGTCATATGGTCGAGACCATATGATCGACCTTTCATAAGATCAATGTTTTCAAGTGGAAGAAAAAGGTGAGTAAACACAGAAAAAAGTAGCGTTTCTGCAGGGCAGTAAGGTGCCCTGCAGACTGTGACTGGGAATGTGCCACCTCTATGATGGCACTGCAGACAGGGTGCGGGAAATCTCCCGTTTAGCGCTTCAGCATATAGCGCTAAATGGGAGATTTCCCTTTACCCCACTGTAGTGCGATCTTAGAGTTGGAATATTAAAGTGGGGGGTGTGGGGGGTGCAGCCCCCCACATGGGGGGTGAAGGGGGGCTTGCCCCCTGTATACACTTCTTTTTACATTTTTTTTGGTTGCACTTGAAATGTTCGATATTTCAAAATATCGATCATATGGTCTCGACTATATAAAGTTCGATATTTCGAAATGTCGATGTTTTCAAGTGGTACCCTGCTTACACATATGTGGATATATATATCTATATATATCTATATCTCTCTTGCTCTCTCTGTCTCTCTCTATGTATATATATATATATATATATATATATATATATATATATATATAGATACATACATTTGTATCTGTGTAGACATTAATATATTTTCAAACACACATACATCTGCATGTTAGAATACATACTCTGTACTGTTGAATGACTGGACTGGATGATATGTTTGTGAATACAACAGGGTTATGCATATCAGAGGTGGCTTAGAGGTAAATCCCTTTGGCTATGGTGTGCATGGTTCTGGGTTCAAGCCTAGCAGAGGTTATTTTGTTGCTAGGCAGAACAAGGGCTGATGGATACAGAGTGATTAAGGCACTGTAAAGTAGTTGTAAGCATGTTGTCAGGCATGATATGTCCATTGTGAGTCACATGTGAAGGTACCATAGGTGGTGCAGGTGTCCATTGGGGAACATGGTGGAGGTGCACTGTGTGCTTGTACTTGCATATTGGACAGACGACCAGGGTGACATGCCCTCTGTAACCCACTGTTATCACTGCATAGTTACTATCAATGGCCAATATGCAGTGTACTACCCACTTATTGACTGTTGCCTAGGCATGTATGTGAGTATGACACATGGGTTGAGTGTGTGCTCTGGGTAATAGTGGGGTTGCTAACTGTGATTGGCTGGCCTTGATGTCACATGTATGGGTATGGCTTTGCACCCCAGCCTCACAGCTAATGTACATCTGTTATCCCTGTATGGTTGACATTGTGATATACAGTACGGCCAATATAAAATCTATGCAAAACCCCCTCCACGTTGCCCACAGGTGTCACACACTTACAGCCACCACTACAGAGGATACAAGTCACACGCACACTTGTCATTTCTGGTATTTGAACCCCTACCTAACTAGTTTATTACACTACAACAGTATGCAGTTTTAGTATGTGCCACAGACATTACTGAAGTACTTCTTCCCCAAAGGTGTATGTCACAATGAATTACATCAGCAGGATTACCAAAGAAGGGCATATCAAGTGCACTGCAAGTTGTACATGTCTTTTAACTGTGTGTACCTGTTGCGAAAACACATTTACACCCGCTTAAAAGTGCCTTATTCAGTCGTAAATGACATTATTAACAACCCTTGCAGGTCTTGAACCCTGGACCATGCACACCATGGTCACTGGACTTACCACTAAGCCATCTTGGTTGTATACATGTTTCATGGTTTTTATAATACACATTTTACTACAGGTATTCCACAGTACTAAAAACAAATGGGACAGTCACTTTGTGTACACATGTACAGTACCCTTGAATGTACTGTACTCTGTGAAACAACGCAGACAAGTCTACATATGTACAACTGTTATAAATAAATACTAAATACATATATGCACTTATGGGATGTGTACACACATACACACATATATATGTATGTGTATATATATATATATATATATATATATATATATATATATATATATATATATGCATATACACAGACACAGCTATAGCCATATATGTAAACATGTCTGAACACCCTTTGTGACACAGAAGGGTTCCAAAGGAATTGGCGTGTACTCAAAACAGAGGCAACCCTTGTATTATAACATTTAAATCTTAATCAGTTCACCAGAGAAGGGATGGTTGTTGTATATGTGGAGTTTGGGGTGGGGAATGATGGCTAAAGAAATATACCCCGGGTATTGTGGAGTTTGGGTGGGGGAATGATAGGTATGGAAATACACCCCGGGGACCACTTCTGTGTCACTGCTCGACAGTGGCACAGAAAAATAACATCCCTGACAGTAGTCATTATTGACTGTCTATTCTTTTCTATTCCTATGTAATCATTTTTAGACTCCACTCACCACAGATGACTACCATGGTGTGCAGCATGTTAAAAGACATAACACATGTGTATGCCTGGCTACAGGGTAGTCAAACACACACACACTTGCCAGTATTGTGCTTACAAGTCTTGCCTATGTAAAGGTAACTAGAAGACTGGTATGCAGTTGGTGTATGTGCCACAGAACCCATATAATTACACTTAATCTGATTCTGTTTCTGAGCTGGGTGACATCACAGCACTGATTACTTGCAGTGGGGAGGATGGAAGGGTGGTTTAGCAGATAACAAGGATAAAGGCCAGTGCAAAAGGTGGTTTCTCTTTATAAAGCAGTAAAACTCACGGTCATGACAGGATGCAGACACAAATACACACACACTTAGGCATTTACTAACACACACACACAGTTGCCCGTGGTGGGATCAGAACTCCTGCCTCTCTACAGATCACTATTACAGTACTACACGCACCACAGAGATTACACATTTCAAGGTAGTCAGAATGCCCTTCTAAGATTGAAAACATCAACAGGGATACTGACAGTTAAGATGTACATAGCTGTAAACCTGTGTGTTTAAAGTAGGAGTCCATTACAACCTGTATGCACAAACAAGACACATCATCTGCAGGTAAGACATAGGTAGTCCTAAGAGGTATAGTTGTAGCACAACAAGCCCTGAACTGGAGTATACCCATCTGTGGAATGGACAACTATTTATTTATTTATTTTACATTTGTTAACTGGGGGTGTCTGACTGAGCCGAAAAGGCCCTTTTTCAGCAGAGGCCCGTGGAGAAAAGCTCCACAAAGAAAAATTACAGACACATTTAGTTATTTAGACATGATTGGTATACACACAAATTACAAGAGACGTGTTTTTACAGTGGTATGTGGCACATAAACAGTTACAGTGGAGAGAACAAACAAAAAAATATTAATTTTAAAAATAAAGGTAATTAATAGATTTGTGGTGTACAGCTGAAATTTGGAACATAGGTAGAATACATACATAGTACACAGGTACAGTACATACATTGTAGATTAGCCAGTGTTTGTGAGTAAGATTGAAAACTATTATCAAGTGCTCTAGATTTTGTATGTATATGTTATCCACTTTCACTAGCCTGGGGAGCAATCATGGCACTGCCAACTTTGCTTGAGATGTTGCCTGATGAGGTCTTTAAAGGAGGCTTTGGAACTACTATCACTATACAGGGTTCCAGTGGTCATGCTCATACAAATAGAATCACAGGATTTATTTGGATGCAAAAAATTACACAAGATGGCAGTGGGCATGCTCATCCACTTAGTAGCAAAGAGCTGTTTGGGATGCACTCTGATTCAAACCACAGAAGGCCACAGTGGGCATGCTCATACACTTAGACATACAGAACACGTTGTAATGGACTCCTATTGTAAACACACAGGTTTACAGCTATGTACATCTTAACTGTCAGTATATATGCACATCATACAAGTTTACTACCAGATACCTGTATGTGGCCCGTAAGTTATATATCTGCATCTGTGCTTTGTGATACACATGCATACATGTACATGAAGTACTGCCATATATATGTGAAGTATACACAATCATGCATGTGTGGAAGTGACAGACAATTGGTTAACTGGGGCACACAGGTGGATGCAAAGTACAGCATGTGTCACACACATTGCTGCCCTGAAAGGTATACATTGATATCAGGTTGTGGACAGTGGCATGTGCAAGCATAATATGTGAGCCCCATTGTCTAATAGTACTGAGGTGCAGGTGTCAAGATGACGTCTCCCGGCTGTGTTAGTAGTTGTCATTATTAGCAGGACCGCTCCACTAAGTATATCTGACATTGGTCATCTACACAATGTCTGCTGCTGTCCATCACCTTAGATGTAGCATTTGATACCAAGCACCATACTGCCACTCGCAGTGATGTCATGGTACGAGTGGCAACTGCTTGATCAAAACAATGAGCCAATGTCCTTCTGTAATTATGAGGTTGTCCAGTGCCTGTCATTCCGGGATGGCATGACTAAAAGAAGTCAAGCCTTTGTCACAGATCAAATGCATCCATAATTCAAGGAGTGTGGATAATACCTAGGTCACATTTACCCATATAGTACCATTCCAAGGCAAATGTCCAAAACACAGAAGTAATACCCTGACACCTACAAGACAATTCCATTGGATGCTTATGCTAACCAGTGCTAGATGTGTGGCTTTCTTAATCCATTAGCTCAATGTAGAACCTACAATGGGGAGTACTGACATCTGTGCAGTGAGGAACACCTGGCTGAAGGCTCTGTAGTGCACAATAGCACTACGACCATGTAACTCAGATCCAGACATGTGGGCCATAACACTGGTATGGACCACTCCAGGTGGTGGTATCCACATATTCATAAAGGCTACTCACAAGTAAAGACCACTACTCCAACATAATTCATCATAGATGAGACAGGTACAGGTGACAGTGGCAAAAGCTGCATTCTAGGTTGTATCCTCATATACATCCACCACCATGTCCTCAGACTACCAACACACATCCATAAATGTGGTATGAAATATTATGGTACAACACCAAATAACCTTTGACTGGTGGACTGTACCTAGCCCTACATCATCTGTGCAGTGTACCCATGTACTGACACAGTTGCATAATGTACACCAGTAAACAACACTCTCATGGTTGGATATGACCTAGATGTACCTGCCCTGGATATGTACATCCCACACTCATACAACATACATGAAAATGTTATAGCTGTTGTTGTCCTTTGTACATACAAGTGGCTACATTCATTACACACATGCACATGGAAGAGAGGTCCATGGCTGCTGAATGCTAACAGTACATAAGGTTTGATATCTGTGTTGACAGAGGTAATATTCCCTTTCTACTGGTCACCCATGACACCTATCATATCATAAAACAATCCATATGGCATGTATGTCATTAGACATGTCCACCAAATGCAATGCCTACAAACATACCCAAATAACAGGATGGTAGGACCTACACACATGGCTTGTATTGGCAGACTCAGGGAAATACAGCTATGCTCTGTGTGTTCCTGAGTAGTTACAAGTGATATGTCCATGACATGTACAGCCATGTGTGACCCACAGCTCCTACATATACCCTATGTCAACAATTGCAAGCCATGCATGCTGTGTGCTGTCTGGACATTAACCTTATTACCACAATAGCCAGAACGTGCTGAGGTGAGATGTTTATAAGCCACAGACCTTGCACATGCTTGAACAAGTGTAATGCCTAGCTCAAACAGAGCACATTGCTGGAACTCTTCCAGTAATCTTGAGGTGTGTGTGTGGCAAACATGATGCGTGTGTGGCAAATATGATGTGCTCACTGTTGACCATTACAGTGCCCTGGCTTCACAGTGGAACTATCAACTAACAGTTTGTGGGATCATGACCTGGAATATTACTGTGTGTGTGTCTTGCTGATATGTGCTGTTGGCATAAATCTATTCTTAGCTACTCAGCAAAGGTGGTTGTGTGTCCTACCAATACATGAATACAACATCCATTATGGTGTAATGCTCAGCTAGGTATCACACATGGTGTGGGGAAGGTGTGGAATGTATCCTCTTGACCTGGTAGTCCACTTACTGATGGAGACTGCATATGTGTACATGTATTGATGTGTGTTTACATTCTATGCGTGTCTAGTGTCTGATGTTTGAAGGTGACTGTTGCCTTAGTATATCATGCAGTTGCAATGCAGCCTCAACATTGCCAAGTGTATATGGTGATATGTTCAAAGTACAGTAAGCTGTACTTTAGTTATGGACAGATGTTTGGACATAACTACTAAGTGGTGGAGCTACTTTGCAGATGAATGATTACTGAGGACAGCTCATAGGTGTGTTACAACCATTCCTACAATAACCTGTGTAACTGCTAAGCTATGGTTTTGTTAATTGAAGGGGAAGGCACACAACCTAGAATGCAGTAAGAGTGACACTGAAGGCAAACCTCTTGACACCTATAACAGTAACACCTTCCCTGTGCATATGTTGTGCATATATCAGCACAGTTGGCAAAGGAAAGAGTCATTATGCTTCGCAGCACGTGCGATAATGCTGTAACCCTGTAATACCTATCACGAGGTAGGCAGGTGTTTGATTCACAGTACTGGTACGTGTGGGTGTGTGTGTGTCCATATATGTCACATATGGTGGGGAATACATCCCAAATGTTTTTCACTCTTCTGTACACTGTTGTAGACATCTGGACAGAGTGAAGTGTAGAAAGCAAGACATAGGCAGGGGTTTGAATCTCACACATGTCAAGTGTCAGTATGTGTGTGACATAGGTGTATATCTTTGTGAATGCCACAGTGTGTGTGTGTGTGTGTGTGTGTGTGTGTGTGTGCATGTATGGCTGTCTGGTCCCTGGAGTGAGGCTGTAATTTACCATAGTGAAATGATAAGACCCCTCCCCCCATCCACTCAATGCAATTTAGTATCCCTGTTGATATCATCAATCTTAGAAGGGCATTCTAACCGCCTGTAAACGAGTAAATCCTGGGGCGAGGCTTGTTTTTCCATAGCCTACTGATGAACCCCCCTCCCCACATACACTCACCACAATCTAGTATCCTTGTTGGTGTACTCGATCTTAGGCCATTCTGACAACCTGTACATGTGTAATCTCTGTGGCGCATCTTGTAATTGCGTAGTACTATAATGATGATTTGTACATAGGCAGGGGTTCTCATTCCAACACTGGGAACTGTGTGTGTGTGTGTGTGTGTGTGTGTGTGTGTGTGTGTGTGTGTGTGTGTGTGTGTGTGTGTGTGTGTGTGTGTGTGTGTGTGTGTGTGTGTGTGTGTGTGTGTGTGTGTGTGTGTGTGTGTCAAAGTGTGTGTTACTGTGTCTGTGAATCCTTGAGTGTATGGGTGTGTTATTGTGTCTGTGAATCCCTGAGTGTGTGGGTGTGTATGTGT
The DNA here is from genome assembly GCF_019279795.1 of Protopterus annectens. Lineage (NCBI taxonomy): Eukaryota > Metazoa > Chordata > Ceratodontiformes > Protopteridae > Protopterus > Protopterus annectens. The sequence continues at coordinate 1,240,052,090 of NC_056741.1, forward strand.
GTTTGCATCCTGTCATGAGAGCAGGTATTACTGCTTCCCAATGAGAAACCACATTTTCCACTGGCCTTTACCTTGTCATCTGCTAAACCACTCTTTTACCTCCTCCCTGCTCCAGGTAACTGTACCTGTGATGTCACCCACTATGGATGTGGCGACTCTGGCCACAGTAACTTACTACACAGCTATCATGCTCTTAGAGCATTAGATCAGTAAACTTGTTTGAAACTTGGGAGATTATAACTGTGATGTGGAAGCTACAAAGTGCATGCAGGTATTGTCATACAGACCTGTGAGTAGTCTACATTTACATATGGGAAACTAACAGCAAACACTGACATCCCCCAGCACATGTAATCACACCTGAAAGAAGAAGGCAGAACATCAAGATCAACATGCAGCTACTGTTGTTACGCATGATACATATTGTCAAAAGTACAAAATGCATTCTAAAACTGTAGTACATGGTATGTCTGCTGCCTGTCAACACTACTCATCAAAGGTAGTCTACAATTGTCTTCCTAGTATGTTCACCTGTGCATCAGACCATATGAGTATGTCCCTGCACCGATGTTGTGGATGACAGGGATGCGGCACAGGCATCATCATATGCACAGGGTGATAATGTTTGCCAGAGGCCTAGGCTGCACCATTGGATGACAACATGTGTGTGGGTTAAGGCCTTTTATCTCATTGGGTGTGTGCGGATGTTATGAGTGTGTGTGTGTGTGTGTGTGTGTGTGTGTGTGTGTGTGTGTGTGTGTGTGCGTGTGTGTGTTGAGGTGCCATACATTTGTTTCTGTTGTGTGTGTGCGTATGTAGGCACACAGGTCTGGCATGTGGCTGGCCTACACAGGAGTATTATTGACAGCTGCAGACTGTACAGGGCAGGTTTCATAGGTTCATAGGTTCATAGGTTGATACTAGGCTATCTGCCCGAGGGCATTTACAAGCCTAGCCAGAGTGTGTTTGGCTTTCGCCACCCTCCTTAGATTAGTTGACTGTGCCTCTGTATAGTAGGTCACAGAAGATAGCCCATTTAAGGTTAGTTTACTGTGCCTCTGTCTAGCAGTGACACAGAAGAGATCCCAGGGGTAAATTTACGATCTCCCATCCAAACGTCAAGATTCTTCTTGAAGAGGGTCATTGAGGGGCTCTGTCTGACATGGATTGGGATTTTGTTCCACAGTGAGGGGAGCCTCTGGGATATGAATCTGTCCCTCCAGCATGTTCTATTTATTTCTGTGCTGAGGTTTAAGTCACTGGAGCGTGTAGTTCTGATGGATTTGGATTTCTTGAGGTGGAGCATGTCCATTAATTCTGGGTTGGACATTGCTTTATACGTCAGGCACAGATCGCCTCTGAGTAGGCGGTAAGCAACTGAGTAGAGCTGGAGTTTCCTTAGCCTAACTGCGTAGGGCATCTGTTTGAGTCCCTTGATCCTCTTGGTGAGGTACTTTTGGGGTCTTTCTAGTTGTAGCAGGTGTCAGGTAAGGTACAGCCCAAATGGGGCATTGTATTCAATTATAGGCCTGATGAGTGATGAGTAGAGGGGCACAATGACCTCTCTTGATCTAGATGTGAACCCCTTCGTGATAAGTTGGGCTATATAGAATGTCTTTCTAACCACTTTGGCAATGTGATTGTCAAAGGAGAGATTGCAATCTACTTGGGTCTCCAAATCCCTAATTACTTCTTCCGTACTTAATGGATTACCACCTATGTGGTAATTTGTGGGCACTTTGTTTTTCCCAAAGGGGATGACTATGCACTTTTTGGCATTTAGCTTTAGGCCATGGCTCTGGCACCAGTTATCCGTCTCTGTGAGACCTTTTTGGAGGATGCTTGTGTCAGCCGGTGAGTCGATTATGGCCCCCAGTTTGCAGTCATCTGCAAACTTTGTCAGCCATAGTCCTCCTGTGTTAACCTGTACCTCAGAGAAATATATACCGAACAAGAGAGGTCCCAGGACTGAGCCTTGTGGGATGCCACTTGTAACTGGTTTAGAGTCTGACATGGCATCTGCAATTCTGACCATGTGGGTTCTATCCCTAAGCCAGTTTGAAACCCATCTTGTGACATAGGGGTTGATATTTAAGCTGGTGAGCTTATTTATGATGCCCGAGTGGGGTATTGTGTCGAAGGCTTTTGAAGGTCAAGGTAGGCTGTGTGGACTACCTTCCCTTTGTTTATGGCCTTGGTGACTGTTTCAAAGAAATTGACCAGGTTCAAGAGACAAGATCTGCCCAAAACAAAGCCGAATTGGGTAGGATCCAGTGTTTGGAGGTTCCCAATGTCTTTGTTTATGAGTTCCATGATGATATGCTCCATAGCTTTGCATACCAGGCTAGTTAGGCTTATAGGGCAATAGTTTCTGGGGTCTGTTGTGGCACCACCTTTATTGAGTGGGGCCACTGTTGCTGTACGCCATTCTTTGGGTACATATCCTGTTGTAAGGCTGAGACTGAACAGTGATTTTAAGTGAGGGTTCAGTTCTTCTTGGAGCTCATGTAAAACGCAGCCCGGGACACCGTCCGGTCCCATTGATGCTGTGTTTTTTGCTTTGGAGAGGGCAGCTCTCACCTGTCCATCTGTGATGTCAGGGAGGCTACACTCTGTTGAGATAGTCATTTGCTCATTTGGGGGGGGGGGGGTTTGCACTGAACCTGTCTGCCAGGACGTTGGCAATGTCTGTTGGTTCAGTGTATTTTTTGTCATTTTGCACTAACTCAGAGCATATCTGGGAGTTTACACCCAGGTTTCTGACATAACTAAAGAAAGCCTTGTGATTATCTTTAGCGTCTTGTGCAATTTTTCTTTCGAAGCTAGCCTTAGATGATTTTATGAGGGATCGTAGTTTCTTGCTAGTACTGATCAGAGTTGCCTTCCCTTTCAGGGATTTTGCTCTATCATGTAGTAGTTTCCTCCTTCTTTTGTACAGCTTATTTATGGCTGGGGTCCACCAGACAGGTCTCCTGCCTTTGGAGGAATGTGTCTTGGTTTTATTTGGGATAGCACAATCCATGCATTCCTGTAGGTATCCATAGAATGCGTTTGTAAAGGATTTTGCGGTTTGGGCCATATTTTCCACTGGCCCTGGGGCTTTGAAGGATTCCACCTCAGTTTTGAGAAGTGGGAAGTTTGCTTTTGAGAAGTTTTTGACTGTGGTTTCCTTTGCTGGGGGTGGGGATGGGATATGGATGTCCATAGTGATTAATTTATGGTCAGATCTTACCAATGAGGGGTATACCTCTGGTATGGAACATAGAGTCCCCATGTTGGTGATGTTCAGGTCCAATATGTTTTCCCCTCTTGTGGGAGTGGTGGCCAGTTGTTCCATAGCATTTGAGTTTATAAATTCTAGGAACCGTTGGGCTAGGGTGTTGGGGCTTGAGTAGTGCTCCCAGTCTATGTTTGGGTAGTTAAAGTCACCCAATATAATGGTGTTTGGAGAGACCTTCATATTCTCCAGTGTCTTCAGGAAAGCCGAGTGGGGTTCCTGGGTTTGGGAGGGTGGTCTGTAGCAGGCTACAAACTGGAAGGCAGTTTTGCCCACTGTTAGTTGCACATGGATGGTCTCAGATGCTTCGTGCAGTGCCACTAGCCTGGAGGTATGTGTATCTTTGATGAATATGGATACTCCCCCCTCCTCTTGTGGTTCGGTCTGAGTTTTGGGGCCGAAAAGCATGGTATGAGGTATAGCCTGGTAGTGCTGGGGTGCTCTCGGGAGCCTTGAACCAGGTTTCTCTTACTGCACAGATATCGATATTCTCCATACTGAGGAGAGCCTTGAGTGCGTGCATCTTGAGGTTTAGACTTCTGGCATTGAGCAGCATTACCCTTAGTTTCTTTTTTCATGTGTTGTCTAAGGAGGTGGGTTTGTCTTTTGAGCCTTGCCTAAAAAAGGCACTATGGGGGTGGCAAGAGCCTTGGCCAGTATTCGAAAACCCAGGGGTGACAGGTGCAAGCTGTCCCTAGCGAAGCAACGTGGCTTGTCAAGTATGCCATCCCCAGCTGACAGACACTGGATCCCCTTTGAGTGACACCAATACTTTAACCAATTGTTGAAATTGATCATTTTGTCTTTATACTGTGGTATCATTCTTGGTGAGGGTAAGATGCTACAAAAGGTCAGGGTCATAACGGCCTGGGCCACATGATCAGAGAGCTCTTCTATGTCTCTTTTCATATAATCCAGGGAGGTACGTCTCAGGTCATTCACACCAGCATGGACAATGACGGAGTCATATTTGTACTTGCTTTGGAGTGACCTGAGTGCTTGTGTTATGTGGCGTATCCTGGCACCCGACAGGCAGCTTACAGTGAACTTCTCCTTGTTCAGCCTGGTGAGAGGGACATCAGTGTGTCTGACAATAGAGTCACCTATTACAAGTGTATTAGGTGTGTTGTTTAGCCTTAAGGGCTGTGACTGTGTAGCACACTGACTTTGTGAACTATGTGATTTACAGTTCACGGTGTCCAGCCATGGCCATGTGACCTGTGCCTGCCAGGGGTTGCACGGCCACTACCAGGCAGAGGTCCAGATTGGGTACTGTCTGATGACACATGTCCACTGGAACCGTGTCCCTGTTGGGACCATCCAGGACCATGTGCACATGGCCTGCTGTGTCCTGGTGTGGACAGCACAGCACCAGCTGCACTGCTGCTGCTACCACCACTATGGGAGTGGGCATGTGAAGTAACATGTTCACCTAGACCTTCAACATGTGATGTAGCTAGCCTATGTCCACATGCCCGACGCCTCACTCCCACCAGATGTTCTAGCACAGACATTCCACCCTCGAGAATTGGCATGCCATGGTCAAGGACTCCCACCATGTCACCCAATCGTCTATCCAAAACATCTGCAAGATGATGGTGAGCATTTGCATTTGCCTGGATGTTGTCAGTTAAAGAATGGACAGCAGCCCTCTGAAGCCTCAGACCTTCTCTGTTGTGCCATTCAACACGTGCCTGTGCCTCCATTACAGCCTGAAACATGCATCTGGTGACACCAGCTGATGTGCTGTGTCTTGCAGGGACATGTTGGCCAGAAGTCTTCCTGTGAGCAGCCCTGGGCACATGCCTGTGTGGGACATCACCAGTCAGTTGGCTGGGATCTTGGACTGCAGGCACACCTTCCATAATCTCCACACATTCCTGTTCCATGCTACCACCTGCCAACTGCCCTTCCACTATGGCCACTGGTGATGGGGTATGTGTAGGCATGAGAACTGCGTATGAGGATGAGGGGGATACAGGTGTAATGACAACCAATGACACAGATTCAGCCCCTGACAACCCTGCCTGTGCCTCAATCATACTTTCATCATCACTGCTAGAGTCTGTTGAGACATAACATCAGGTGGACTGCAGGGGGTCAACACACCTACATCAACACCTGTGAGGGGCAGACAAGAACTGTACATTACAAGTTATACATCACAGTACAGACACACACACACACTGACAGACACACAGAGCCAGACACAGACACACACAGACAGACAGACACAGACTCACACAGACAAACACAGACAAGCACAGACACACAGACACACAGACACACACAGACAGACACAGACAGACAGACAGATGGACACAGACAGACACAGACAGACACATGATATGGCACCCAACGGCATGCAACATGCATGTGATATGGCAGAAGGCATTTAGCTTAGACAATGATAGTGGTAGCTATCATACATCCCTTAGACAGACACAGACAGACACATGATATGGCACCCAACGGCATGCAACATGCATGTGATATGGCAGAAGGCATTTAGCATAGACAATTATAGTGGTAGTTATACATCTCTGAGTTGCACACAACAGCATGCATGTGTTATAGCAGAATGCATGCACCTTACACAATTATAGTAGTAGTTAGCATACATCCCTGTGTTGCACCATTTGTGTTAGTAGGTTATGCCCCAAACCTGCAACACAATGCATGTACTATGCACCGTTGCACTGCACTGCCATGTGTTGTGCAACATACCCCACATTTTAACAGACCATCACTGACCTGTGTACATCTGCCACTGATGCTTTGTGTTGGTCACTGCCCTTATGTGGGAGGAGGACATGAGCAGAAGGGTATGTTGAGTGAATAAGGCATATAACCTTGCCAATCACATATAGTATGACATGTCTTCCACGGAAGTGTTGAATGGCATGCGTACATGTTAAACACAATGGTGTCCTTTCAAATATACAGTGAGGTAATGGTGTCCCAATGCAGGGAAGTGTTATACTAACATGGACATTCAGCTGGATGCAATGTTGTCAGTCTGCCCTACAGATATACAGTGACATACTGCACATTGAGCTGATGTGCATAGCCATTGCAGGACATCATGTGGCTTCACTGTTGCTATACAGTGTGAGTTACAGACACAATTCATAGTCATGACTGTGTTCAGATACAATACATATCTAATGTGGAATGTGACCGACGTCACTGAGGTGTATACACACTAAACCCTAATGTGGAATGTGTGATACAGGTCACTGAAGGGTATACAGATGACACCCCTGCACTTCTGAAACCATTTTGCTGATGCCTGGCAACTATGCCCATACATGGCTAACGTAGCAGTACTCCATGTCCCACATGCCATCTGTGTACCTCATACACATGAGAAGCAACCATGATAGTGATGTCTGACACCAGCAAGGTGAATGCACTGTATCTGTGGCCTGATGTTGTTGTATGTGTATGTTGTGCAACACATGTTTGTATTTGGATACTGTATAGGTGAAAGCATTCAAGTCATGACACACTCAAGATGTTCAAGACATGTTATGTGGTGGTTTGATGTCATGCCTACACAGGCTGTGCACAGGCCTGTATGATGTTTAGTGTGTCACATCTGCAATATCACCATTACTTAAAGGCCATAGTTGTATTGCGTCGAGCCAGTGTACAACAGGGTGTACACACATGTAGATCCCTTCTACTGTGTGTTGCTTCATGTCTCTGGCCAATCTCCATGGCCGTGTGTAAACATGTTTTGTTCAATGGCTGTGATGGACATCTATTTTATATGTCAGTGTTGCCCCTTATGACATGCACCCATACATGTCATATGCTCCACTGAGGACAGGGTTATACAGACAAAGGGTGGTATGTTTGGGATGTGAGATATCATGTTTTGCAGGATAGTTAACCAGTGTTGCAGTCAGCACACAAAATGTCATGGACATGTCAGATAGCACATGACATTGTGTGACATTCATAGCAAGGATATAATCCACAAGGTGAATCCTGTGGGCTGGTCAAACTCCAGCTCCAAAACATTTAGAGTGTGTGCACACATATGCTCTCTGTATAGTACTGTTTGTATTCCCCACATGTATAATGTGATTGTGGCTGCCAACATCATTTACCCTCATGTGAAGTTCCTCCCACTGGGCATCCCGGTGCTGTGCATCCTGTGGCACATGGCTGAAGAGTGTTTCATGATTGTCAAAGAGGTATGGAATGAGGACCTCATCCTCCATGTGGGTGTATGGTGGCAGCCAGGCACGCGGCATACCTGGAAGACATAATGATGGAGACAGGTCACAGTAACTCACAGAGATGTACAGAAGTATAGCTGCACATACATGTGCATCACATTTATTATGATTACAAATATGTCTTTGCAAATCTGTATGACACTAACACCACTGACATGTTTAACTCACACACATTTGACACTTACTGGTGATTTGATATTATCACCATATATGTGTGTGTCAAGTGATGACATTGGTCGTACTCCATGTGGATGTTCTCTTGATGTGGGCATGTCTGTTTGCCTGTACTGATGACTTTACCTATCAGCACATGCCTGGATGTGTTCAGATTAATGCAAGAGAACTTAATGCCGTGTATATGTCACATATATAGCCATACACAGCCTTATGGGACATGACCTGTGACCCTGCAGACTTGCTCACAGAAAGTTTTACATGTATGTGTTTTGCCGTATACATATACATGGCACTGTACAGCAGTATAGCATCCTGCCATGTATTACTTGTGTTGCACATGTGAAACACATGGGACAATAGCTAGCTTGATGGTATTTGCAGGGTTGGATATCAACTATAGCATGTATGGTCATTGTGAACTAGTAGACTATATGCCCTGGGACATTTATGAGCCTATGCTGAAAGGTTACCTAGCTGTAACTTTCAGTGGCCAGTTCAAGCAGTGCCACAGAACTGATCCACAAGGTTACTGATATATTTGCCATGCGGTCATCACACCATGTCTCAAAGAGGGGCAATGTGCAGCTTTGCTGGACAGGGATGCATAGTATGGCAGGAGTATGTAAAGTGTATGGTAAAGGGATCTTTCAGGCATATTATGATCCTTGTACTAGAAAGGTGGATGTCCATGAAGTATGTGTTTATTTGAAATCAGGATGTGTAAGTGTAGCATGTCCAACATCTCTGGGTTGGACATGGCTTTATTCAGGGTAGGCATCATGCTACATAGTGGAGCTAGGGTTTGGGAAGGCCAGTGTAGGCCATCTGAACATGGCCAATAACCCTTAAAGGAAATATGTGATCTATTATGGGTGACTTGAGTGTTGAGTATGGCTGAACAATGATCTCTGTATTCATGGATGGCATCCTGTCATGATTAGGGGTGCCACTTATGACTACCTGACTGGTGTGGTGAAGTGACTATCAAAGGAAAGACTACTGTCCAGCTGCATCTCATGCACACACAGTTTCCATTATGTTGATGACTGCCTAGGTGGTAGTTCATGGGTACAGGGTTTTTAACATAGGGGATGACAATGCAATACGCAGCTGTGAAATTAGGGCCATACGTCACACACCACACATCTGACCCACAAAGACCCTTCTGTATGTTGCCCACAGCACTCATTGAGTCGACTATTACTCCTAGCTCATAGTCATTTGTAAACTTCAATAGGCAGATGCCTTCTGTGTTAGTCTGTGTGGTATAGATAAAAAAGAGGGGGAGTACCAGGAATGAACCCTGTATTACTGTATCTGGCACTGGTTTGATGTGTGTGTATTAGTCAGACACCTTCTGTAGTTCTGCCAGTGGTACAGTTGCCAACCAATCCTGTGACATAGGAATATGCACCTAGTTTACTGAGTGTAGCTGGAACACAGTATGGGTGATGGTGTCCTAAGACCTGGCAAGGTCAAGATATGCTGTGTGAATCAACCTTACTGTCATTTACATCTGTACTGACTACTTCAAATAAGTTGATCAAGATTCATGACCTTACAGACCAGACTCAGCAGGGTAGTAGTGCACTATTTTCCATTATCAGTGGTGTCACCCCCTTTGTGGGGTGTGATAACTGTTGCTGTGCACCATTCAGTGTGTACACAGCCTGACATGAAGCTATGATTGAACATGATGTGTATGTGGAGAGCAAATTGTTCTGACATTTGTGTAAAATACACCCTGGGATGTTGACAGGTCCCATGCAAGCTGTATGTATGGCTTTAGAGAGTGCAGCTTGTACCTGCATAGCTGTTATTACAAGGACTCTGTAGTGTACATGAATATATAAATATGTGTACCTGTTGGGGGGAGATGAGAGTGGGTTTAGATTATCCAAAACCCTATCTGGATGAACAAGTGCTATTTCTGTAGGTGCAGTACTTCTCATGCCGTAGTGCTGTGAAGCACGGCAGGTCTTGTTGTTGCCATTACGATTCATGACACAGCTATAGAATACTCTGTGACTGGCCTCATAATATGTGGCTGATTAGTTTCACAGTAGCTTTGTGTGGTTTTATATGGTGTATCTGCATCTTGCTGAGGCTGACCAAAGATCACCTCCACTCATGTGTGTTCACTCTTGCAGCAGTTTCTACCTTCTGTGGTACAGTTTATGGCAGGGTACCACCAGATTGCCTTCCTGTTTGTGTTTGGTTGAATCTTGGCTCTGTTTCAATAGCACAATCACTGCATTTATGTGAGTGCTTAAAGTGCATCTGTGTAGGATTCAGCATTTGCACATGCATTGTCCATCTGGATGGGTGCCATGACAGTCACCACTTCGCTCTTAAGAAGCATAACATTGGCTTTGGAGACTGACTATGTGTATCATACTGTTAGCCCTGTTTTTGTGACTATGGTGATCCAGGTCATTGAGGTTAATGAAATCCAACATGCACTGAGCACAGGTGTTGGTACATGAGGAGTCTTTCCAGTTCATAATGAGATAGTTGAGAGTAGCTATTACTATGGTTTTCTATCTCATACCTAATATTCCCCATTACAGTACAATATGACAGTTGGGAATTCTGAGGCATGTTAAGTGATCTGTCATTGGTCTATATTATAACATTGAAGTCTTACAACTTCGACTGTTATAATATAGAACTCAGTAGAGCGAATGCTGGAAATAGCGAAGCTTCAGAACACAGAATACTTTCCTAGGGAAAGTATTCAGTGGGCCTTTTCAGCAGCTTCGCTATTTCCTCGACTGTGGAGCGAAGGTTATGGACCAGGTTAAGGTAAGTGTGCGAACGAAGGTGAGTGTGCGATTGGTCACGGGTTAGGTGAGTTAGGGTTAGGGCACAGGTCAGGTAAGTGTGCGATTGTGTGGACGTGAGGGTTAGGGTGGGGTAGGTGAGTTAGGGTTAGGGAGCGGGTACGGTGAGTGTGTGATAGTGAAGGACCTTAGGGTTAGGGTTGGGTTAAGTTAAGTGGATAGCTAGTGGTGTATGTATGGTTTAGTGTAGGGTTTTGTGAAGTGTGTGTGTGTCTGGATTATGTATTTTGGTGTGCTTGTGTTGTGTGTATGTTTGTCCAAACAGCAAATTTTCTCCCTGGGAAAAAATTTGTTATTCTGACTGTTCGGTTTTCTGGTGTTTTGCTCTACTGGGTTCGATATTATAACATTCGAAATTGTAAGACTTTGATGTTATAATATAGACCCATCTGTCGCAAGGTGCAGTTTGGATTCCAGTTTGCACAAAGGTAGCTGCTCAGCATAATGCATCTGAAGTTATGCAATTGCAACTAGCATGTGGGTGTACATATCCTTCAGGAATATGGACACACCTGTGGCTCATGTGTTCCAATAAAGGATAATGGCCAAGAGGTGAGGTATGTGTTATAACATGGTCATGCAGGGGTGCTCTCCGTAGCATTGAACCATATCACAGTCACTGCACAGATATGTTCTCCATGTTAAGGATTGACATAAGTGAGTCCATATTGAGTTTCTGAAATGTATCAGTGAGTAGAGAGACCTGCAGTTTATTGCTTGGCTGTCCCTGTTACAGCAGTGGACTTTCACTTGAAACTTGCATGATGAAGGCACTATTGGGGAAGAATGTGCCATAGCCAGTATCCAGATTCCCAGGGGTGACATTTGCAGGCCCTGTCTGGCAAGGCATCATGGTCTGTCAACCATGTTATCCCAGGCAGAGAGATACTGGATACCCTTTGAATTACACCAGTACATTAGACAATTGTGGAATATAATCATTTTGTCCCTGTACTGCAGTATAATTCTGGCCAATGGCAGAATGCTACCCAGGCCTTGGGACATACCTGCATGGGCTACAAGACATGACAGTTCCTACATGTGTGTTTCCATGCAGTCCAAGCTACTGCATCACAGGTCCTGCACAACAACATGGAATATGCTAGAGCCATGTGCATAGTTCAAAAGGTGGTCTGAGTGTATGGGTATGTGGCTAATCATGGCAGACAGGCAGCTGCCAGTATGTTTGCCCTCATATAGCTTGGTGTGTAACATAGTGCTAGAGTTTGCATTCACAAATGTACTCATGGCATGTTGGGCATGTTTCTGGCCACATGTTCTGAGGAGTGGCACAATTTGGCAAACTATGTCATACAGTTTGTGCACTTTGTTGTCTGTCTGTTTCAGCTTGGGAGGTCTCTTGCTTGGCCAGATACTTAGAAGCCTCTGTGAATGTGTGTGATTCCTGGTTTCATGTGTGGATGTCCTTACTGTGTTCTGGTAAGGGTATGTGTTGAGAGTGGTGATGAGATGCATGTGTTAACCTACACCTCATGACTGTCCAGTCCAGTCATGGCTGTAGACTGGATTGCCTTCCAGCTTACCTCTGTAGCTGCATCCCAGACAATGTGTGGGGTGTGATGTTAGGTAGGTTTGGCAGTGTACATGGCATAGAGATTACATTCCCCCAGAATGGCCACAAACACAAAGCTGACATTAGTAAACACAAGTAGCTGACTAGTGGACATGCCTGTATGAGCATGCAGTTCTACAAGCACCAAGTACTGTATTTAGTTTACTTATTGCTTATGAAGATGTTTTAGATGGTGATGCCCACAAGTAAATATTTGTGTTATGGAAGTGACAACACTGGCTATTACAGAAACATAGTAGCTAACTTTAGCAGCAATCCTCATCTGAGGAGCACATCACATCCTGATAGTTAATTACAGATGATGCAAGTGTCTACAGGTCTGTATCCTTTTCTGGGTATATACTCACATATCCACCAGAACCATGAGCTCTGTTGGGCACGGACACCCACTCCCCAAACAGAGTCAAGTATCAATAGACTCTGCTGCCACTATCAACATGATCAGGATATAATCAGATAGTGTAAGCCATCACCTATGAAGCAGCTATTACATATGGGCAGCCGTCTCCTACATCTTACACTCCTACTGCAGATGTTACACTGGAGTTAAAGATGATATGCAACTTGTTTCATTACCAGTACTGTGCACAACCTTACATACAGTATTTGCAAGCAGCTGTTAGACTGGCAATGAGAGGTTAGGCTACACAAACCTGAAAGTTCAACCAGTGTGTCTCTGCTCTCAATATTCACTCTATGTAAGTGTGCACATAACCATTTGGCCTAGCCCTGTAACAAGCGTCACTACACATTTGCATAACATGTACACATGCACAGCTGTTATTGCTTGCAAACTATACTAGAGAGGTGGATATTACATGTCTTACGTTCATGGATAGTTACCTAGCTCTTCCAAATTGTCTTTGCTATCATGCTGCTAAACTGTCAGATGGATACTATTCATATGTATCCTGTTACTGAGTATTGTAATTGCCAATATACATAATTAATGTTTGCATAGCATAACACAAATGCTATGTAAAATGGAATACAGATCTGGCTAGAATACTGTACATTACACAGTTATTGGTACAATATCCCACAACCCACCTTTAACATGTTCATCTCACTAATACACTCATACATATGTCTACTGTTACAATATATCAACTAATACTATCCCCTGTTATAGCACATGCTTGTTGGACCAACCCTGACACTGACAGTGGCTGGAAAAGAATTGGTGAATTCCAAGCCCATATATATCATCCCTTGTGGTGTATGAGGAGTTTGCCTTGTGACCGACAGCAGTACACACATAGAATACTGCAGGCATTACTACTGCTCAGCAATACATCACTGCAAGATAGCTATTTCCACTATATGCATTGATTACACTGTAATTATTACAGAACAGGTACTACATACACAGACATACTAAAAGTTATATACCTTCTTGGTAATTGGAGGTGTTATTGACTGGCATTTTAATCTTTTTCGGTTTGTATTTCAATCTTCTGTTGGGTATTTCATACTGTTCTGCAGGTATATACAGATGGTTTGAATGTGTGACAAGCCATCCTTTTATAGTTAGAGAACAGTAACATGTGCTATACTGATCACCAATTGGTGTTCCAAAGTAGTTAATTACATACACATCAGCTGTGCAGCTACTCCATTAGCTAATACCATGGCAACAGTGGAGTATAATTGAGTACTCCAGTTGGGCATTGTCCCTTTCCCTTACTTGTGAGGAAGACAGCCTGGAAGAGTTGTCTGAAATCTATTGCAACAGCTGTATGGAGGCAAACACAAATATATTGTGTGTAATGTCTAAAAGAATTGGTCTAAATGTGAGTACTGCTGTTATATTTCTGAACATTGCTACTTGTGCAGGGTTTGTCTGTACCTAAGACTTCTGCATATGTTTCAGTCTGGCCAGGATGTTTGACCAGCTCAAGACTGTATGGCTATGCATATAATGTTAGGGGGTTTACAGTGTGCTCACCAGACATCTTTAGTTTGGTGTAAATGTGTATCATACTGTGCTGATAATCAGTAATTGGTAACACTGCCTGGTGTAATTACATTTCAGCCCTCCGAAACAGGAGTTGTTCAAACAAACCTTGTAACATCAGCAGCTGCTCCATTGTATAACAGCAAGTATTTCACATAGGGCTATGTTATGTGGCTCTGTCCAGATATGTCAAGGTTTCAGCAGATGTTGTACAGTGGGTGAATAATTGGTTATGGTATGACAGTATGTATTGTTGTAATTAGTTTGGGTGTGGGGGAGATGTTGGTGGGTGTACATAGCAGATGCAGGTGTGTAGGAACTGCTTTTGTACATATTTTATATGTGTGTGGTGGTTCTTTCCCTATGTGAACACCTATCCCTTAGTGGACTAGTACTATGGTAATTGCAGGCTGATTCATTAAGACACTGTTAAATACTTCTTGTATAGCATGCAGGTAATGTTAGTCATTGAATCCTTTTGGCAGTACATTGGAATATAATAAAGCTTTGCTAAATGAAAGATGTCTGTGTATTTCTGTCATGGATATTTGCAGTCATTGTAGTTGTGTTGGTAACTAACCCTATTTGGCTCATGTCCATAGAACATATTTGTAATAGTGTATTGGCATATACTCTTCATATGTTATGTTCATATTGTTTGGGGGTGGCAGAATGTGTGATTGCTATGGTCCACGTTATACTCAGATTTGAAGACTTCATATGCTGTATACACACATGTATGTATATATATATATATATATATATATATATATATATATATATATATATATATATATATATATTTATATATATATATATATATATATATATATATATATATATATATATATATACATATGTATATATATATATATATATGTATATATATATATATAAATATGTAAATAGATACAGATATATAATATTTATTATTGCTTACGCTTATATGTACCTCCATAGATGTGTAGATGTTTTTAACCTATCTATATATCTACATATATGTATATCTCTATATATCAAAATGTATCTATGTATCTCTCTCTATATATATATATATATATATATATATATATATATATATATATATATATATATATATATATATATATATATATATATATATATATATATATATATATATATATATATATATATATATATATATATATATATATATATATATATATATATATATATATATATATATATATATATATATATATATATATATATATATATATATATATATATATATATATATATATATATACACCATATAGTGGTGCTGCGGTATTAATAGCCTCACAGTAAGATGCTGTCCGTTCGATTCTTAGCTAGAGCATCTTCTGCGTGAGACATGTGAATGGGCATACCGTTGAAGGTTGTGCATCAGGGCTGGTAACTTGGCACATAAATATCAACCACCAATCATTAGCGGACCAGTTCCGCTGTGGCGACCTAACCAGGAAAAGCCAAAAGACACAACAACAACATATATATATATATATATATATATATATATATATATATATCTACTACTACTACTTGTCTTTTGGCTTTTCCCGGTTAGGGGTCGCCACAGCGGAAATCCAGTCCGCTAATGATTGGCAGTTTATTTTTACGTGCTGAGGTGCCAGCCCTAACGCATAACCTTCAATGAAGGAAGCCCATTCATGCATGTCTCCACGCAGAAGACGCTCTAGCTGAGAGTCGAACCGGTCAGCGTCTTACTGTGAGGCGGCAACGCAAGCACCGCACCACTACATATATATATATATCTATATCTATATATATATATATATATATATATATATATATATATATATATATATACATATATATATATATATAGCATACACCTTTCATTGGGTATATGGCGGTCTGTCCTATTTCCACACAATCCTCCCTTTTGTGTTTTAACCTGTCTGAATACAACTGGCATAGGTATATCTCCCTTAGCTTAGTGGTAGGTTACTCTGAGGATGGAGTACATGGTTGAGGGTTCTAATCCTGGAAGTGGTTTTTATTTTACCTCTCAGAGCAGGCACTGGAAGGGAAAGTGTGATTAATGCACATTTAAGCAGTTGTAAGCAGGTTTGCTCGTGGTCTGCGCGATTGTAAGCAAAGGTTACACCTGTGAAGCACTTATCCATTTAACTATGTTTAAGCGCCACTTACCGTCGTGCAAACCCATGCAAAACCACTTACAATTGCTTAAAAGTGCCTTAATCAACCTGCATCCAACAGCCCTTATTCTGGACCTCAAGATAAATTAACAGCCCTTGCAGGTCTTGAACCCTGGAGTATGAACACCACAGTCACTGACTTTACCATTAAGGTGTCTGAGATATATACAAATGTTATGGTGTTTAGAATATACATTTTACTACGGGCATTCCTCACTACTGAAAACAAATGTGACAGTCAACAACCATCCCTTCTATGGTGAATTAAGTTAATATTAATAGTTATAATACCAGAGCTGCATGTGTTTTGTGTACACTTCAATTCCTTTGGATTGCTTCTGTGTCACGAAGTGTGTTCATAGTTTATATATATGGCTATAGATGTAACTGTATATATATATATATATATATATATATATATATATATATATATATATGTCTATGTGCAGACATCACTGACGTATATATATATATATATATATATATATATAGATAGATAGATATATTTAGTATTAATTTTTAACAGTTATACATATGTAGACTTGTATATGTTGATTCACAAACTATAGTACATTACAATGTGCTGTACATATGTACACAAAGTGACTGTCCCATTTGTGGTCAGTACAATGTCTGTAGTAAAAGGTGTAGTCTAAAAACAATGAAACATGTATACAGCTCAGATGGCTTAGTGGTAAGTTCCATCACTATGGTGTGCATGGTCCAGGGTTCAAGACCTGTGATGCTTTAAAAATGTTTTTTACTCCAGAATAAGGCTCATTTAAGCAGTTGTAAGCATGTTTACAAGTATTTGTGTGACATTAAAGCAGCAGTTAAACACAGTTAAATGAAATTTAAAAACGTATAACCTGCGCGAGCTAACACAGCCACATCTGCTAACTACTCAGGATATATATATTTCAGTGAAGTAACATCTCACTATGTGCTTACATAACATTACAGTCTCTGTTGGCTTTACTCTCCGGCACACATGGGTTTATATGGATGTTTCAAATGTTTATTATACTGAAGATTACTACTTAAATATGCAAGCTGTGGTTAAGGTATACTTTTTAACATGAAAACATCTCTGACTTTATTGGGATTTCAACCACGATTGCTCCGATACGATGCAAATGCTATAACCGTTACACTATTGACATTAACTTTGCTTCTGCCTATTCTATTTAGATGATTTCTATGTGTAAGCTAGGCCAAGCAAAGGGCGGAGGTGCCCAAACCCATTGAGATTCACTTACTCTTGAAATAAAAACATAAATGAAATAAGAGGCTATAAATTAAATTCCTAACTACATTAGGCATAGCCCCTCACTGACACACTTCAATGAGAAACCTTGATGTGTGAATGGGTAACAGAATATACACCCCTGGAATCATGTGTCCCAGAACCATACAGCCAGGGGGAGGGGGAGCCACTCCAGTTTTATAGCTGCAAGACCTGTTGGGGAAATTGAATGGTGTTGAATTTTCACGTTAACATGCCCTTTTTAGATCACTAAGTACCCCTATCACCCTCCGCCACCCCAGTCTTCTACAGCTTCCGGCAACTCTGCCTTGAATCACTTCATTGGCTATGCTTTACAGAGGCTCAGTTACTTCATCAATGGTGCGGAGAAAGCCAACACACTGTAGCTATGCTTCTAAATGCCCTTGGGCAGATAGCCTGTGAACCTCTAAAGTACAGACCATCACAGAAATAATATGCGAATAAACAGAGCGTTCAGATCACAATATACAGTGAGAAATCAACCATGTAGTCAGAAAACAGTTAAGTACAGCAAGAAAATACAGAACACTGATACTTAATCACTCCAAAAGCCTATCTTGGAAGCTAGAAGACTTGTATAAGTTTAAGGCTTTGTATTGCTTACCAGTAGGTTACCTACAGGAAAGATGAGAAACAAGCACAGATGGGAAACACGCATGCAACAATACCATATCAGCTTGCTTGTGTCAGCCTTAGGCTTTTGAATACTGGCCAAGGCTCTTGGTATCCCCATGTTGCCTTTTTTAGGCAAGGCTGAAAGGTGAATCCCACCTCCGTAAACAGCACAACAGCAAAATCAATGAGGGTTATGCTACTCAACGCCAGGAGTTGTAATCACAAAATGCACGCACTCACAGCACACCTCAGTATGGATAACATCAACATCTGTGCTGTAACTGAAACCTGTTTTAAGGCTCCTGAGAGCACATCAGCACTACCAGACTACAACCCATACCACACATTTCGGCCACAGAACATGGACTGACACAGACATGGAGGGTGTGTATCCATATTCAGTAGGGATACCTACAACTCCAGGTTAGTGGGGCAGCATAATACCTCTGAGATCATCCATGTGCAGCTAACATCAGCCACAACTGCAATGCAAACTGTGGCCTGCTACAGATCACCCTCCATGAGCCAGGACCACCACTCCACCTACCTGGAGACAGTGGAAAACTTGACAGTCCTACCGAACACCCTGGTATTGGTCAGTTTCAACTACCCTAGGATTAACTGGGAAACTTACTTGAGTACTCACTTCCAGGCCCAGCGCTTCCTGGAATTTATCACCTCAAATGCCCTGTATCAGATGGTAAACTTTCTAACCAGAGATGGAAATATATGAGAAGTGGTAATCACCAACATGGGCAATAGGTGCACCACAGCAGAGGTAAACCGGTCACTGGTTAGATCTGACCATGAACTATTCACTGATGATTTCCACAGCCAACAATCTCCCCACCCAAGGAAACCACAGTGAAAACTACAGCTAACTTCGCACTACTAAAGACAGAAGTGGGAGGTTTCATAGCCCCCACACTAAGGGAATACACTGCTCAAGATACAGAAAGATTTACAAATGCACTGTATAAGCACCTACAAGGATGTATGGATCATGCCATCATTGGTAAACCAAGACTCGCTCCTCCAAGACAAGGACAACCCGTCTGGTGGACCCCTGCAATAAATAGGCTATACAACAGAAGTAGGACAGTAGTCCAGAAAAACAGCAAATCCCAAGAAGGACAGACATCTGTGACCAATCTTTGTAAGAAACTTAGGAACCTTATAAAATCATCCAATGCTAACTTCAACAGGAAAATAGGCAAGGATTCAAAAGATAACCACAAAGCCTTCTTTGGTTATGTCAAGGAGCTAAGTGGTAACACACAGATTTGCGCTGTGCTGGTGCAATATAGCACAAAATATACTGAACATACTGATATTGCCAACATCCTTGCAGATACATTCAGTGCAAACTTCACCCTCTAAAGAGCCCACAACAATACCTGAAGAGTACAGTATCCCAGACAGCAGAGACACACAGGTGGAAATAACCCTCTCAAATGGCTCTCAAATGGCAAAACACAGCATCAATGCAGGCAGATGGTGTCCCAGACTGTGTCTTGCAAACACTACAAGATGAACTAACCCCCACCTAATTAAGCTTTTCAACCTCAGCCTCTACACATGCTACATGCCCATACAATGGCGCATAGCAATGGTTATTCCACTCCAGCAAGGTGGAAACACAACTGACCATGGTAACTACCACCCCATAAGTCTGACTAGCCTGGTCTGTGAAGCTATGGAGTGCATCCTCATGGCACTCATTAAGAAAGACATTGATAACCTCCAAACACTTGACCCAACCCAGGTCAGCTTTGTTGAGTGCAGATCATGCCTACTGAATCTGTTTTGATGTCTTACAGACAATCACCAAGGCATTAGATGAGGGGAGAGGTGGTTCACACATACTACCCAGACCTTGCCAAGACTTTTGACACCATTCCCCACTCGGGTGTTATTGATAAACTCACCAGCCTGTACATAAACCCATACATCACAGGATGGGTTGCCAACAGGCTTACACACAGAACCCACATGGTAAGACTAGCAGCCTCCAGGTCCAACTCTTAACCAGTCACAGCTGGTGTCCCATAGGACTCATTCCTGGGACCCTTACTGTTTGGCATATACTTCTCAGAGGTACAGGCAAACACAGGTGGACTATGGCAGCTTGGCAATGACTGCAAACTGGGAGCCATAATTGACAGTCCAGCTGACACAGACATCCTTCAAAGGGCCTCACAGAGACTGACACAGGGTGTCAAAGTCATGGCCTCAAGCTAAGTGCCACAAACTGAATGGTCATTCCATTTGTGAAAAACTAAACACCCACATATTAACACATAAGTGGCAGCCACCTTAATACAGACGAGGTAATAGGGGATCTGGGGACTAAGGTAGATAGTGATATCTACTTTGACAATCATATCTCCAAAGTAGTTAGGACATCCTTCTATGTAGGCCATCTGATTAGTAAGGGGTTCACATCTAGACATACTGAGGTTATAGTGCCCCTTTACTCATCACTCATCAGTCCCATCATAGAGTATAATAACCCATTTGGGATGTACCTCAGAAGACACTTCCAACAGCTGGAAGGACCACAAACGTACCTCGCCAAGAGGATTACTGGCCTCAAACATATGTCCTCTGCAGCCAGACTGAATAACCTCCTGCTTTACTCTTTGGTATCTCGTTTACTCATAGATAATCTCTGCTGGCCTACAAAGCCATGTCCAACTCAGGATTAATGGATATGCTCCACCTATGGGAATCCATGTCGCAGTGAGCCACACGCTGTAGTGAGCTAAACCTTGCCACAACAATAAGTAGAACATGCTGGAGGGACAGATTCCTGTCACAGAAACTCCCCATGCTTTGGAACAACATCCCTAATTACATTATACAGAGCCCCTCACTAACACTCTTCAAGAGAAACCTTGAAGAGTGGATGTGGAAAAGTAGATAGACCCCAGGGATCGCACCATTGGCTCTGCTCCACAGAGGGACAATTAATTAATCAATGGGGTGGCAAAAGCTGACACATTTTGACTAGGCTTATGAATGCCCTTGGGCAGTTAGCCAAGTATCTACCTATGAACCTATGAACCTATACATACAGTATCGGCACATGCTGATAGCTTAATTTACTGTGCAGGTGTTGACTTACCTTGTGCCAATAGCAGTTGTGTGTGCAATAGCTGAGGGCTGCCTATGTTGGATGCACACAGTAGACTACCTATACATGACAATTTACAGGTAGTCTTGTGTGTGCCATCCATTTGTACTGTGTGTGCAGGTGGAGAAAGGTGTCAGTCTGTAGGTGCCTACACTGTCAGTGTGTGTCCTATATGTTCCCTCTTTGCCAAGGCATGGGCATACTGGGTATGCCTCCATCTGCCTACTGGGGCTGGCTCAGGTTGTTCATGGTCTGAGTACCTCTGTGCCTGTGGGACCCTTGGCAATGGTGGTGGGCTGTGAGGGCCTTCACCATTCTGTCCCTGCTGCAGCTGTTTCCACAGGATCATATTGTGTAGCATGGCACATACTATGAAGATGTTGGCACACGTGCCTGGAGAGTACTGCAAGGCTCCACCAGATATGTCCAAGCAATGAAACCGTGATTTAAGCATCCCAAACACACTCTCTATGATGATTCTGGTTTGTGTATGTGCCTCATTATGGTGTTCTTGCATGGGTGTATGTGCATTTCTGATGGGAGTCATCTTCCATGGTTCCAGTGCATAGCCAGCATCCCCCCACCAGGTGGCCATATGGGATGTCCCCCCTGGAAAATACATGATACAGCTGTGAGGCATGAAAGATATGGGAGTCATGATAGCTTCCAGGGCTGCCAGCACACACATCCATGATAATGCCCTGGGCATTGCACATGACCTGGCAGTTGATGTAGGGGTATCCCTTGTGGTTTATGTAGCGCGTACCCTGCTCACTGGGTGGTGACTTGATGTGTATGCGCATGCAGTCTATTGCACTCAGTACCTCCGGGGTATTCTGCCACATGGTGGCAAAGACACATATTGCTGGCCAACTCCTCCTGCATTCGGGGGAAGTATATGTGCTCATTAGCATGTGGTAACATGACATCCAGGAACTGGTGAAGTACCCTGGATGCTAATGCCTGTGAGATCCCCATGATATCCCCAGTTGGCCTTTGAAAGGTACCTGTGGCTAGTATTCTCAGGCTTAAACATACCTTTGTTTCCACTGGGATGGGTTCCCCTCTGTTTGTTCTGGCTCTGAGGCGTGGCTGGCACAGCTCCACAAGTTGCTGTAGGGTGCCCCTGTCCACCCTGTAATGCTCTACTATCTCCAGATCATGTAGCCTCTGGTAGGTTACCCTGGGTCTGAACACTCTTCTCCTCCTGTGGTGCCTGAGGTAGTTGTCAGCATCATCCTCCACAACACCTTCAGTCTCCAACACATGCTGGTGGATCAAAGCTATGGCAGCCCCTAACATGTACAAATTAAAAGTTCCTCGTATGTATACACCAATGGTGCAGAGTGTATGGGAATACACAAGTGTGTGTGAGGTGCTTTCACACTTTATACTATTGTGCTATGGATGCTGCTGATGTCATTGACTGTGTATGAGCAATTCCAGCTGCAGGGTATCTTAATTATGGGTTTTACAGTGAGTACTGCAAGTGTGGGGCCTGTAGTGTGGAGTTATGCTTGCCTGCCTTGATTAATCTGTTGCCCTTTAATTCACTTTTAAACCTGGATCCCCTCCCATTGTCAGGCATGCATCCACCTGCCAACTGTCTTGTTTTGTACTTTCCCTACCCAGTCATGTCTTGCAAAATGTGTTTTGTAGCTGATATAATGCAATTCTGCTTTGTTCTGCTGTGACACTTTGCTGTTTTCTTTGCAGTACAGCCACTCCCCTTTCCTGTTCTGCAGGTAACTGCTTGCAGCCTTGTTAGCTGTTGTCAATGACCCACTGTAGGTTCCTAGGTGTAAATTAGTCATTTGTACTCCAATTTCCCTGCTGCAGCATTTCCTTATTTTTTTCCTATATCCTTCCTGTTTCAGCTCCAGTGTGCGCTGCGCAAACCCGTTTACCGAGGTTAAGCGTGTTTTAATCTCCGTTCACATGCATACTCAGTTACCTTGTGTGCTCTCAGCTAAGCAAAGCTAAAGCCAGTTCAACACACCCCTTTCCTGCAGCTTTGCTTAGCTATGGGCAAACCGGATTAGCAATGCTCCAATGTGCTTACAGCAAATGTGACACACCCCTCTCTTGATGTCATCTTTATCTCATGGGCACACCTCAGTGTTATAACGCTACGCTGTGAGGTACATCCTTAACACCAGCAGGGAATCTGTGATTCACTATAACTCCTCTCATTTGCATAAGATTGCCTACTAATTCCTAGATACTGCGCATAACACTGACACAGCCCCTTAGCAACCCTTGCACCATGGTGTGGTGTAACATGCCTGCCATTGACTATTATGGCGAAATCATGATATGTGTTACATTGCAGTTTTATTCTATATTTTTCTATTTTCCTTGCGATCCTGTTTGTGCACCGCTGCCCTACGCTTATACTTCGCAATAGTGCGAAAAAAAAATTAAATGTTATTTTTATATTTTGTACATTTTTTATGCCAATGGCTATATATTTAGCCATTGGCATATATTAACAATATGATACATGTGTTTGGCCAGCTGTCATGGCTACGATTTTATGTTTGCAAAAATGTAAACCGTTTTTACAGTTTACATTTCTGCATGCTTACAGTACGCCTGCACCACTTCCTGGATCGCTAAATACCTTCATTTGCATGCTACACTGTTGCAAATGGGGTAATTAGTATACAGGTGCCGGGAGCTATGCTGGCATAGCGTATGCAGGTAGTGCACCTGGAAACAGCTCATACCTGGATCGCTCACCGGCCAGATTTGGTGTTGGAATGCCAACGCTACGCCTACACTTGGCGCAAGTTTCGTGAATCCCGGGGAAAGTATTTACAAGGGTGTCTATTGTTGGCATGTAATTGACTTTCTATACAATTGTTTCCTGATTATAATTTGCTACAGTCATTACTCTCCAATATTTCAGTTACTTTTTGCCATGCTGTATATAATGATGTAGTTCTTTCAGTTCTTCCTTTAATAGTGTTCATTTCCAATTGCGATATTGCTGACGCCATATTCCTGTATTGCTTAAAAGTTAGAGAAGCTTTGGATTTCCAATTCGATGTAATGTTCTTTCTTGCAATGGCCAGGAGAGTCCACAAGATTACAAATTTTGTTCTTGGTACACAGTCAGGTACAGGTACATTAAACAAAACAAGAGACTTGGAAATCTGGTATTTGTCATTGAATACCATTTGCAGAAAATAATTTATTTTATCCCAGTATGGTTTAATCAAATGACATTTGTAGAACATATGTTGCCAGTCTGCTTTTGTTGTTAAATCACATCTCCAACAGCCAATATTTTTCTTAAACATAAGTTCCATTTTATGAGGGGTTATGTAAGATCTGTGTATGACTTGCCATGTAAAGAGTTTCCAATGTAATGAAGGTGATATCTGCTTTGGAGAGAGAATTATTTTTTTGTCTCTATTATTTGGTACTTGTCCAGTAACTGATCTATAATAGTCCCGTATTTTGTCTTTATTATAGGTTTTTATTTTTTTATTTGTTTTATAAATAGATGATAAGTATCCCTTTCCATTAACGGGTTGATTCATTAGTAATATTATATATTCTATAAAATTAGGAACATTCTATCTTATTGATGATTGCATTGTTTCTTGTTTGCTTACTATATGATGTCTTAATTCTTGCATATGTAGCCATGAACTAACTTTGATGTAAAGGATATGCCTTGGTCAGCTATCTGTTAGGGATACCTAGAGAATAACAATACCAGATGTCCTTCATTTGATCACTGTTCCAGTATTGCTCATTAATGGGATACTTTGTCTGGGCAGTATATCAGTGCTTGGATGCCTTCTTATTTTACATGTCTGACATATGACAGGTTCATGAGAGTACCTACTAGTACGTAAGGGACATATGGGTGTGACATTCCCACCAGCCTGAGACGAAAGTCTACATCTCTCAATTCAGTCTGTCAGAATCATGTACTGTGCCAGTTTTATTTTATTTTGGGACGGTAAGTATCCTATTGGGGACCCTTTTTTGTTTTACTACAATTTTTGACTTATTTGGCCATGTATGTCAGCAAAGAGAGCAAGTTTGACTGCAATAAATATATTCATTACAAAGACAATCATTCTGAGTGTGTATTATGTCTGGATCCTGACCATAACTTTAGGGACTGCATTTCTAAGTGTTTTGTCCTTAAAACAATCAGGTGTCGTTTAGAGTCTTTGAAAGTATATGTAGAAAAACAGACACATAAGGAGCTTGTGCAAGGTTAGATGGGCTCAGAGTCATCTCATTCATATGTCTCTAAGCAGCCACAAATGAAAGTCAAGAAATCTAGACCTTCGTAAGTTTCTGTTGTATGGTCAGACTGGACAGTCAAAGCAGGCTTATCATTTGCCTTAACAGACAGCCCAGTTTTTATGGCTGATCCCACTGTCCTGACCCATCCAGAGGCTAACAAGGCACAAATCACAGGTACATCCCATATGACTGATCAAATAGCCATCAAGGCCATAAAAGTGGAACCTCAGATGCTTATTTCTGAAGGATCAGAGGGCATTCCACAGACCCTCATTAGAGACGATGTCCTGGGTACCCTTATTGAGGCATTATTTCTGCTGAGACTTCCAAAGAAGAAGAAGAAAATAAAGTGCACATTTCCTCCAGTTAGTCCTTCACTAGCTAATCTTCAACAGGAATGGTATAGCTTTTCTCAAGGGCCATTTAAAGCTCTCATGTCATTAAAACCTCCTTAGTTTTTTCCACTCATTAGTAATCTCCTCAGAAGAGAAAGAAAGGTATGTTTTGAGAGGAAGAAGATTCTTCAAACTCTGATGTAGAATCTTTGATTTATTCCTCACAGATCCATTCACCTACAGGGTATGAGTAAGAAGAAGTTACCCTTTCTCCTCACCTACTATTAGAATTGTCTTTTGGTGACACTGTCTTAAAAATGATACAGCATTTCCACTGGGAGGATAGGCAAGTCTCTAGTGTACAAATGAGATACTATGACTTGCTAAACATAGCTCCAAAGTCTTCAGTCATCCGTCCCATCCTAGATGCTTTAAAGGTCACTTTCTTGTCCATTTGTTTGATACCTGAGTCACAGAGTCTGGCTCCAAAACAATTAAACTCTTGGCTTCTACCAACACCTTGCCCAATGACAAGGCTATTAGACCCATGGATAGGTACTGAAATAAAGAAAGTGTGTACTTCTGCTACACTTACTTTCCATGCCATTAAATACTAAACCCACATGACCAGGGACATTTTGGTCAATTTTTGATGACATGAACAAACACATTTCAAAATGTCTTGATTCAGACAATATATCCTTCCTTTTGTCTTTGCTAGGTTTTGCTACTCAGGTTGCAATACATTCAGTAAAGTGTGGGTTTGATGCTGCTGATGCATTATGCAGAGCTACAACTACTGCAATATTCATGGAGTATCCATAATTATGTTCCTAGTCCTGTCTAATGATGACAAGGCTAAGTTCCTTGATTGCTATTTGGATAGAGAGAGTCTTTTTGGTTGAGTAACTGCTGAGATGTTCAAAAACTTACAAGAGAGATGTAAAATCATGCGGGACTTTAAACAACTTTTTTCTTTCTCTTTTGTAAAAATTCCAGAGGGACTGCCTATCAAATGCTGAACCCTTCTTTAACAAAGACCAAAATTACAGCAAAAAGGTAAAACATTTTCCAAAAAAAAATGGTAGGAAAACCCAAATTAGATCACAGTAGAAAGTTAAAACATTTCCCAAAAAGAAATGGTAAGAAAACCCAAACCAGATTTCAAAGGACCTGAAGGATCCTTTACTGATAACCCCCACCTTGGCCAACCCCTCTCTAGTCTGTCAGGAAAACTTTCTTATTCCCTGCCACTTTGAAGTTTAAATACCTTCAGACAAATGGGTTCTCAGTACAATTCAGAAAGGTTACAATTGAACCTGGAACCTTCCCCTTTCCCTTCTGGCATTCCTCAGGTTTCCTGACTCCAAGATGCACATGTTTTTTTTTCCAATTCTTTAAGATCTGTACCATCAGGGAACAACAGGATTAGTCCTCCCACCCCCAAAAAGGACAAGGGCTTTATTTAAGACTGTTCTTTGTTGCAAGAAAAGAGAGCAATTGGAGACCCATCTGAACTCATCCTGAGCACATTTTTAAGAGTTGCAAAATTCAAGATGCCATTTCTCTAGTGTCTTCTCTCTATGATACTTCTTCAAGCCTTTCTGGTTACCCTAGACATGAAGAACACATCTTTTCATATTCCTATTCATGCAAATCACAGATAATTCTTAAGATATTGCACTTTGGGATTTCATTTTCAATTTTCTGCTTTACCCTTTGTTCTTTCTGTAGCCCGAAGTGTACTCACAAAATGCTTAGCCCCTGTCCTAGAATTCTGAAGGCTCCAGGGTACCGGCATATATCTTTATTTTTAAACAATGTTCTAATCCAAACTTCCTCAAAAGACAAACATTTACAGAATCTTCTTTCCATCATGGATCTTGTTAGTTGTCTAGGTTTCACCTTAAACCTGAAGAACTCCATCATAAATCCTTCTTAGAATGTATTCTGATTTTTAACTTCCCATTGTTTCTACCTTCAGAAATGATCTCAGGAAAAGAAGTACTGAGAGGTCTGTGAAGGACATGTCTTCTACAATACAAATGATACCGTTTGCCAAATTCAGCATAAGGAAGATTCAGTGGCACACCAAGTCAATCTGGGCATAATACTGTCACCTTCTGAACTTACCAATTTCTCTCTTCCTCTGTAAGAAGAAGGAACATCTTTGGTAAATCAATCAAATATCACTCAACTCAGAAGTGTCTTTCCTGGTTCCCTCTCCCAGCCAGGAAGTATTCAGAAATTTTAGACCTAATTCATGGAGCCTGCTCTCTGGGATCCAAGGAGTATGGTCAAAGCAGGACAGGTGCAAACACATAAATATCAAGGAAAAGAAACCTGGATCCTTGCTGTTTCATCTGTTTATCTCCTCTGATCTCCAAGAACCCTTCAAGTTCTCACAGACAATACTTCACAGAACTAACGGCTGATCACTGGCATTGTATAACATATGGGTCTCTTCCAAATATCCTAGTAAAGGTACCTGACAGTCTGTTGTTTACAGTTGCTAAGCAACAACTGAAAAAAAAAAAACGTTTTGGGGGAGGCTTCGCTGTAGGCCTCAAGTATCCAAGTGTGATGTGGATATCCAACCACTGCCAACCAATATGTGACAACCACCAGTCGACCAGTAATCAAGGATTCTCAATCCTTACCACGGGCACCAGTGAGGGACGTTCACTGAGAGGATAACAGGTACACACTCAGTATCTCCAGATGCAGCTCTCTTCATCAATCACAATCAAGCACAATTTCCCTTAAGAGCACTGGGGAACACTGTTAGTCTGAGACAGTTTTTTCCCTCTTTCTCCAGATCCCCAGTAAGACTCCCCACTGGCACAGCTATAGAGTTGAGACCTCAGCTGACTGTCCAAGCCAAGACCTCCAGCACACTCTCTGTCCAAGTAGCTGACACACAGACTCTTTGAAATATGATTTACACACACACACACACACACACACACACACACACACACACACACACACACACACACACACACACACACACATATATACACACACACATACACACGCACACGTGCACACCTGGAAAACGCTGGCACAGGTTTACTAGCTATGCCCCCTTCTGCCCAGACTATAAGGTAGTTATGACTGCTACCAGACACTCCTACTAGCTACCTTAAGGCTCTTCCAAGGGTACCCAACATACTGAGTGAAATTAATATTAATACAAATGGTAGTTTGACCAAGAGCAAGGTTATTAGGAGTGGCCCACACAGTGCACCAAATAAATATGCAAGTACTCACAAAATTTAAATATCTCTACAAAGATCACCCACAATGAAAGGTTTAAATATATTTAATAATAAAAATAAATATGAAAATACTGAATATATATTCATGGTGACATCAGACTTTAGAATCACAAGAAATATTTAAAATAACATTGAAGGACAGGCTCAGACAAATAAAGAAAAACAATATCTAAACTAAGCTTAACTATATTCCTGACTGAATCTAAGAGACTTATACTATTCCCTAATAACTTACTTAATAGAGCAAGGCAGATGATATGGTGAATGGTTCTTCTTGTTGTCAGACCCAAGACAGAATACAGAACGCTCTGTATCACTAAGAGATTTCTCAAAACAAAATCTAAAATATTTCTTCTGAGCTAGCTTGCAGAATGACATCACTTCTGGTCATCTGACTTTTGGTTCCCATGCAAAACCCCCATTGCTGGAAGCTGGCAGGACTTAACCCCTACCTGTAAAAATACACACACAAGGGCTTTTGGCAGGTGCTGTAAGTCATAAAACAATTGCATTACTCCACACGTCCAGTAGTAATTAGTTCACCCCAAAGACAGTACAGAAAGCTGTTAAAACATATACATTTAAACAGTTACAACATTGCATGTACATTTCTGTTGTTTCCAGTAAGGCACACTGTGTATACATTTCAAACTTTAAAAATACATTTTCATCACAAACTTCTGTACAAATCAGTTTGATATACACATGACATATAGTTCTAGTACATTTGTAACATCAGCATCTTGTATGACATTCAGTTCTAATATATTTGTAACACAAGCATCTTGTATAAAACAATTTGATAATAACAAATGTCATAATTATTTACAAAATTCCAGCTAGCTGTGCTGGCAGTACCACCTTTCATCACACCATGCATCACATTCCACAGTTCTTAAACATTAAAATCATGCCACATGCATGTAACACAGTGCCACAAGCTGACAAGGCTTTGGTAGACCTGTTTGCAAAATATTATTTATGTTGCTTATAAGATAACGTGTTCCATAGCCCCTGCACTGTGGCTACTATACATGCACAATTTTTCCCCAAAATGCACACATATATGTTTGCTACCTCTGTTGTCTTTTCATTTGCTCTGTAGTCTAACATGTAACTAACAAAATAGAGGCTCATATATTAAAATAAATGTAAATACCCTCTTGTTTTGGCTCCTATGGTTCCAGTGAGTGATCCTACTGTACAGCAAACCTCCTGCCTATTTGTCTCTTTTTGTATGCTGGATTTCCATGCATATTATTACATATTGTTCATTTAGCTCTTAACACCTTACATCACACTTGATTCCTGCTGCCCAGCTCCTATAGAAAGCAAGAGGAACTGTATATGGAAGCTAGTATATGAGTATATGGCAGAATGCTAGTTTTCCTGTGATAATTTACTTGACCTTCCATCAGTTTACACACCTCCATCAGATTATTGAACCCTCTAATCCCAATGTCTTTTCTGATAATATTTAACCAGTAAACTGCTGGGGAACCACTTAGACCATCAACCTTTCCCTGACCTTTGTTGCTGAACTTGTGCAGATTTCAGACACCACGGATCATACATATGTGTCCTTTGTGCTGTAGTATATTGACATGCTTCCACAGTTATTTTGTTCTCAGCTAGTACAGGAAGTCTATTCCAGAGGTCTTTTCCAATCACTTATCTAGATTAAAATACTTACAAAGCTACTTCAGACCCATGCCTGTCTGACAGGTGTGAAAAAAAAATTGTACACTTCTCTGTCCACTCTGTGCAGCTTGAGTGAGTACTTTGTTCTGTTGTCTGGCTTCATTCCAATGTGTGACAGTACTTTTTTTCTGCAGCATAGTTTTGCAGAGCTGATGTCCATGCAAATGTATTTTAAATGTTTTTATATTTAAGTTTTCTGAAAATGCAGCACAAGAGATTTCATTAAGGCATGAGGACAGAATTATTGATGTTCTTCGTGTTTCACTGTTGCAGTCATTACATTTGGGTTATCTACTTGCAGTAGCCCTCAGTCAGCCTGATTAACAAAGTCTTGGGTCCTGCGTTGGTTGCTGTCCCTTCTTCCGTGACGTCAAATCATCAGGAGTATAAAACATGCAGCCCATGCCATTACATCAGTCTTTCTTGCCGTGCGGTGCTCGAAGCAGAAGCAGTTCACAAGTGCCAGTCGGCCAACTCCTGAAATTTTCATTTTCGAGTTTCAGAACCGAAGTCTTCAACTAAAAGCTAAGTACCCCGTTGGGAAAACCTTTTCTTGCTCTAAGCCAATGTCAGTAAAAGTAAATAATTGCATTACTTGTGGAAAGCAAATACATCATAAAGATTTTCATTCGTACTGTATTCCTTGCCTAGGCCCTGACCACGATGTACCTCGCTGTCAGTTTTGTGCCTTATTTAAACCACGAACTATCCATCGTCGTACATTACCCAGGACAAATGGGTTTTAAATGTAGTGTCCCAGGGATACAGATTTCACTTCTACATGTTACCAACACCAAGCAGATGGCCAGATCTACCCCCAAATCAGTGGGCAGAGGCCTAAAAGCAAGTACTTTCTCTCTTAAGCATGGGGGCTATTCAATTGGTACCAGAAGAGGAAAAGGGACAAGGTTTCTACTCGAGACTTTTCCTGGTACC
Organism: Protopterus annectens; assembly: GCF_019279795.1. Classification (NCBI taxonomy): domain Eukaryota; kingdom Metazoa; phylum Chordata; order Ceratodontiformes; family Protopteridae; genus Protopterus; species Protopterus annectens. Next base: position 1,240,083,938 of record NC_056741.1, read on the forward strand.
CAGAAAAGACAGTTCATGGCGTCCTATCCTAGACCTGTCTACTCTAAACATCTTTTTGGTGATTCCAAAATTCAAGATGCTGACTCTTAACCAGTTGCTCCCTATGCTAGGCAAAGACGCCTGGATGGCAACACTAGATTTAAAGGAAGCATACCTGCACATCCCAATCAGGGCATCTTGCAGAAGATTCCTACTCTTCAAAGCAGGCTACACGCACTATCAGTTTTCTGCACTGCCCTTTGGCTTATCTACTGCACCCAGGGTATTCACAAAGTGCCTAGCTCCAGTCATTGTTTTGCAGGCAAAGAAATATTCAAATATACCCATACTTGGACAATTGTCTAATTCATGCAGAAAGCCAGGACATACTTTGAATCATCTGCCCTTTGTACAAAGGGTGCTAACTTGTCTGGGGTACACCATAAATGAAAAGAAATCACACCTGGTACCCTGTCAACAAATTATATTCCTGGGAGCAAGCTTGAATACAACTTCCCAGATGGCTTTCCTCACGCCTGAGAAACAAATTCATTTGACAACCTACTTCAAACAAGTGGCCACAAAAACCCTGCTATCTGCAAGGCAAATACTACAAGCCTTGGGCTTCATGGCCTCCTGCATTCTTCTAATTCCATATGCAAGACTGCATATGAGGAAACTACAATGTTATCTAAAAAGCCTATGGTGTCAACCTTCTCAGGATCTAGAAGCAATGATTCCTATCATACCTTGCCTATGCCTAGAGATTCTTTGGTGGGCAGAGGCCTGCCACCAAAACAAGGGTCTACCATTCACACTATCCCCTGCCGCCAAAACCCTAACAACAGACGCATCAGACTATGCATGGGGGGGGGCTCACCTGGCAGGGAAGTGCATTCAGGGCAACTGGAACACAAGTTAAATGCACCTGCATATCAATCAAAAAGAAATGTTATCTGTACAGAATGCTCTGACAGCCTTCAAGGACCACATTCTTCCAGGACAATTAATGGTAAAGATGGACAACACCACTGTTATGTGGTACGTAAACAAGCAGGGGGGTATACATTCTTACCCCCTCTGCAGACTAGCTACGGCAATGTGGAACACAGCCCTGAACTACCAAGTGCATCTACAAGCTCAATTCCTGCCAGGAAAACTAAATACACCCACAGACGAACTAAGCAGAAACCTCATGGACCCACACGAGTGGAAACTGAAACCAAGGATTTTCAACATGTTGACAAGCAAATGGGGGAGCCCAGATATAGAACTGTTTGCCTCCCCCCAGAACTACCAATTGGACAAATTTTGCACAAGGACTCCCCACAAACAAGTTTGGAAAGTGGATGCTCTGTCAGTTTATGCCTTTCCTCCTCTGCCTTTGCTCTCCAAAGTACTACTAAAGATCAGACAAGACAAACCAAGGACGATTTTGATTGCACCAGTCTGGCCATGCCAACACTGGTACCCCCTCTTGCGCAGTGTGTCACCATTGGCCCTATGGCACCTGCCTCAGACTCCTACCCTATTGTCTCATCAGGAGAACCAGATTCTGCACCCTCAGCTTCAAACGCTGAACCTAGCAGCCTGACTAATTAATTACCTAATCTCTCCTTTACCATCCCTCAGTAAACCAGTGATGGATATCATTTTAGAGGCAAAGAGGCCTAGTACTAGAACATTTTATGCTGAAAAATGGAAAAGATTCTGTGCCTGGATCCAATCTCAAGGGATGAGCACAGCAGTGCCTAATTTACCTCAGATTTCACAATACTTAACTGAGATGCTTCACAAGGGCCTGCCTTTCTCCTCCATCAAGATTCACGCCTCAGCCATTTCAGCTTATTATAACACAGAACTTCCTCTCTTCTCTCATCTACTGCTCAAGCAGTTCCTCAGAGGGGCCAAAAATCTACGACCACCCAGGAGACCTCCAACTCCAGCCTGGGACCTTAACTTTGTATTGGAGAAACTCACCCTTCCTCCTTTTGAGCCAGCTGCTACTGCAGAGTTAAAATTCCTTTCTTGGAAAACAGCTTTCCTTTTAGCAATCACTCCAGCAAGAAGGGTATCTGAATTACAGGCCCTCATGGCAGTGGAGCCTTTTATCATCTTTCATGTGGACAGGGTGTCCCTGATGACCAATCCCTCCTTCATGCCTAAGGTGGTATCCAGTGTGGCCCTTAATCAGTCCATTCATTTGCCAACCTTATTTCCTATCCACAGAACAAAGGGGAATGGATACTGCCCTCCTTAGATGTGCACAGACAACTTAGATTCTACTTGGACAGGACTAAACCTCAAAGGAAATCTGACCAACTGCTTGTGGCGTTTGCTACAGGGGCAGAGGGGAAGGCTATTTCAAAGCAAACCATTTTCAAATGGATAGGCCATTGCATTCATTTCTGCTACAAGCACAATGGAAAATCTATTCCACAGGGGATCAGACCCCACTCAACCAGGGCTGCATCTACCTCTACAGCCTTTCTCAGAGGCATCCCTACCAGGGACATCCTAGAAGCTGCTACCCGGAGTTCTGTACATACTATTACCAAGCATTACCATCTCCCACTTTTCTCTAAATCCAGAGCTGGCTTTGCCACTGCAGTCTTGAAGGGCCTTATAGCTGGTCCTAATTCTATCTAAACTCCTCCTCCCATCCTTAGCTGGGGGAATCAACCCAAATGTGATGACTGTAACAGTGAAACATGAAGAACATAGTACAGTTGTGTACACTTACCATAAATGTAGATTTTCGAGTGTATTCACTGTTGCAGTTCTGGTTACCCTCCCTCCAGCTCCCTTACTTCTTTTGGCTATACCTCTACTCTCCTTTACTATGCTCAAATGCTTTTTGGTGTATTAGCTTTTTTTTAGAGGTATAACCTTGTATATTTATAGATTTAATTGCTTCCCATTAGGGGGGCACCTGACATCTAGGGCAAGAAAAACTGATGTAATGGCATCGGCTGCATATTTTATACCCCTGACAACCTGACTTCACGAAAGAAGGGACAGCAACTGATGCAGGACCCAATACTTTGTTAATCAGGCTGACTGAGGGCTACTGCAAGCAGATAACCCAAATGTGATGACTGCAACAGTGAATACACTCGAACATCTACATTTATGGTAAGTGTACACAACTGTACTTTGTAAACCCTTTGCTTTCAGAAGAAGTGAAAAAATAATGATGTCTTTAGAATCTTAATATATTTCTTGAAGACTAATTGGTAACCATTTGAAATGCTGGGACCTGCTAAAGCAAGTCCTTGAAATACAGAGACTGAATGGCCAAAAGAACAGACTTAAATATACTAAATCAGAGATGCCATTTCTTGGAATATTCCCTTTTACTTTGAGGTGAAGTGATCTCAGAGTTGGTATATGTTCATTTGATCGACAAGCATTTTAGGTGGGGGGCTTTACCCCCCACACCCCCCAATGTGGGGGGCTGTGCCCCCTACCCCCCTAACTATATATATCAACTCCAGGGTTGCACAACATTGGGGAAGGGGGCAAATCTGCTTGTCGACCAAATGAACTGTCGACCAAATGAGTGTCGATTATATGAACTGTTGACCATGTGAAGGGGACCCATATATATACATATATACATATATATATATATATATATATATATTAGTTTGGGGGGGGTGAGGGTGCATGGGGAGATTGCCCCACCCACAAAAAGAAGATCTGATGTGGTCTTCTTCATTCTTCCTCACAATACAGTCTCAGATGCAACCTTCTTATCTGGCTCAGCCATATTTCACAGACTTGGATCCGACTCTGAAGCTCCTCCCTCTTACCCACAATACCCTACATCCACCCAAATACCTCAGATCTCATTTGCCACTTTAGCGTCCAAATGCGGGTCTCATGCTCTCAAGCTGCGGTATAATTTCCTTTGAGATTTATTTGCTAAACTCTGCTTAGATTGTATTGTAAGTCCTCCCTCTTGTATTTCTTCTCTTTCTAGTGTGCATATGTTGTATAATTCATCCTTTCCTGTAAAAAAAAAAAAAAAAAACTTTTAGCTAGTTATAGCTTTTCTCTAAACTTTAAGACTTTAAAACTGTAAATCTTAAAAACTTCTAAGACTTAAAACTTACCTGTGTTTTTTCATAGTTAGCTATGTGTCAGTAACCTCATTTCTGTAATGTCAGATAGGTTTGACAGTTTGTTTTTGGTGGGCTTCTGGTTATGGCTGACAAGCCATCGCCAGGTTTTAAGCACTGCACTTCTTGTGGGCATTAAATCCCCAACCAGGATGTCTATAAAGAGTGCATATATTGCTTGGGTGCTGATCTTTTAAATGCGGCTTTTTCGGTTTGTGCTGCATTTAATCTGCATGCGTTAGACAACCAAAGAAACAAACTGATACTTAGGGGCTTTTTTCCCTCCTCTGCTCCGGAGGCTTAGACCCCTTCTTTTCCTTCATCTTCTTCCTCACCAGCTAACACCAAAGAGGCAAAAAAGAGGTCTCTCCCTGTTTCCCAGAGGGACTCTCTTGAGACTATGAAATCGTCAGATTCGATTTTCTCTGACCCGAAGAAATTGCCTCCCCCTTCAGATCCAACAGCTCCTTCAGATCCAGGAAATGTTAGTATTATTTTTCCTCCACCTTCATCAGCTCCTATGTCTGATGCAGTGCTTCAGGATCTGAGGGCTTCAACAATGTCCCCTGCTCTATCTTCCAGGTCAAAGCATTCCCGACCTCCCTCATTGGTTTCATCCAGGTCCTTCAGAAGCTAGTTCGAGGCAGATATGCACAGGAAGATGAGGAGATTCCTCAAGGCCCAGATCCCGATGGAGGTAGTCCCCTGTCAGATCAGTGAGCTACCCTGGCCATACCATCACAACTGCTTCTCCGATCTGACCTTTGGTTTTGGAGTCACAGGATTCGGGACTGCACTGAGTGCCGGGCTCGGTGCAGGGGATGCTCCCTTCCTCAATACTGACAATTCCCTTGACTAGTCCTGTTCCAGTTCTTTCAGAGCAGAATGGGTGTTGGAGCCATGTTGTCAGTGCTGGGTCTGAGAGACTGGGGTTGGCTCCATCTTTTTTGAAGCCATCCCTTCCCCTAAGTGCCTTGGGACTGGATAGTTTGGATCTGTTCCCTTCTGGAGGTTGTGGATACAGGGTGAGTTCTGCCTGTTTTCCCTCAGTTGTTTCATCTTTGGGGGAAATGGAAAGGACTTCTCCCAGTCCTTCAGTCTTTCAGATAGTGGCAAGGGTTTTGTCCCGAGTTGGAGATCTGACCATACATGTCCCTCAATCCACTTCTGCACCTTCTTCGGATCCAGACCTTGCTCCCATTCATCCTGTCATGAGTCTTCTTGTCACAAGCAGCCTCCAATTACTCCCTGCTCAGGAGAGATCCCCTTCTTCTGATACTTCCCCAGAGTATCCAGCTGAGGAAGTCCCTCAGAAGAAGATGTGTAAAAGGAGACACGTTGACTCCCCACTGGAGTCTTTAACAGAAGACAGTGACTTCGATGAGGTGGAAGGATCCCCCCAATCCCCACCAGAAGATGTCTCCTTTTGGGACATATTAGAGATTCTGAAACAGAAAGATGGGTAGTCTGCCCAACCTCCTTCCTCTGAAGAGTCAGTTCTCTTGGAGGCATTCAGGATGGGCCCATCTATGTCCTGGGTGACCACTCCTCCCGGCAGATGCCCTGGTTGATTGAGTGTCCTGCTGGTCATGGAAGGAAGTGGACACCATTGAGCCCATACCTAAATGACCCAATAGGTTTCCGATATCCCCTGCAGGTAGGAAACTTTGGAATAAGGGTCTCGTAGTCATAGTCGTAGCAACAGCCACTAAGAAAGAAGAAACTGCTAATGTTCATCTACATAACAAGGAGTCTAGATCGTTGGACAGGATTGGGAAGCACATCTACGCCTTGGCCACCTTTGGACTGAGGTCGTTGAACTACTTGGCTCATTTTACCTGGCTTCAGAGAGAGATCTGATCAAGGAATTCACAGCCTCTCTCTCTCAGAGTCTATGCCTGCAGAGGAATTTAAAAAGTTACTCCCAAGCTGACCAACGCATTGTCCCATACCATGGAGGATACCTTGCAAGCAGCTGGTTCAGGACTTTCCCTAAGGAGGCATGCCTGGATGAGGCTATGTGATATCGCAGAACCCTTTAAGGAGTCATTTGTGAATGCCCTTTATGATGGCTCCTCTCTTCTTGAGTTGTCAGTTCGAGATACATTCACCTGCAGAGAAAAGGATGGAAAGACCCTTTCTGCTGTTGGAATCAAATTTTCTACCCCCAGAGGTCCTTTTCTATGAACCAACATGAAGACAAAAAAAGTGGTTTTGCATATCCCAAGGGCCTTTTCAAGACCTGCATGGGGAACCCTCCTCTAGAGGCAGAGGAAGAGGGTTTGATGGTAGACACCACCCTAGAGGCAGAGGGGGTCTTCAGAACCAGGGCTTTAGGGAATCCTTTCCTAATAAGCCCTACCAGTGCTCCTGAAGCACTGCCCAGCTGTCCATCTCTGAAGGCAGTCAGGGGCGGACAAGCATTGCACCCAGAAGCTTGGACCTAGTTGACTCAAAACCATTGGGTGCTAAGCATAGTATCCAGAGGCTATTACATTCCCTTTTCTCTTCTTCCTCCAAACTCCAAAAGCCTTCCCGATGTGCCACCCAGTCAAAGGTAGCAGGCAGCACAGGAAATCCAACAACTGTTGCTAAAAAGAGTCATCCAAGAGGTCCCAGCTGAACAAAAAGGATTTGGAATCTACTCCCACTTCTTTTTGATGCTGAAAAAGGCAGGGTACCTAAGACCCATCCTGATCTAAGCAAGTTGAACAGATATGTAAAGAAGTCAATGTTCCGAATGGTTACAGTTCAGTCTAATCTGCCACTGTTGCACAGGGACGACTGGATGTGCTTGATAGATCTCAAGGACACAAACTATCACATCAAAATAGACAGGCAGTCCAGGAGATATCTGCAGTTTTGGCTGGGAGACAGTCATTATCAGTTCAGAGCACTGCCCTTTGGGCTCACCACAGCCCCCCAGGTGATCACCAAATGCATGGCATTCATAGCAGCTGACTTGAGGCTCAGAAGATTCCAGGTGTTTCAATACTTGGACAATTGGCTCTTGACCACTCCCATGAGGCATCGGCTATTCCAAGTCAGGAATTATTTAATCCATTTATCACATTCTTTGGGCATCACTATAAACATGAAGAAATCCCACCTGACTCCAGTACAGAACCTGGAATTTATATGTACACAGCTCAACACAATGGATCAGATAGCTTTTCTTCCTTTCTCTTGTGTTTTCAGTCTTTATTTATTTTGGCATGTTGAGACTCGGCATTTTGAGTGCCAGCATTCCAAAAGGGAGCTGGACTAACCATCACATTGCATGTCGATGACATCTAGAATAAACAAATTTGTATGTACATTATTGGTGGCTGTTTTCTTTATTTCTAGAATGAGAAGTCTCCACTGTATCATAGGAAAACAGTTATGTAGCCAGTAAATTGCCTAAAAGATAGATTATATGCACACAACATTGCATAATGTTAGAAGTCTGTATTTTCATGTACTACAGAATTACATTCTGAGGTAAAACTTATCACAAAATGTGAAAAATCTTAATGTACATTTTCTTGAACAACATAGTCCCAACTCCCTATTTTATAAAATACACATGAAGGTCTCTGCTGCTTGAGATAAAATGGTATCTCATTTTGAAATATGTTGAGGCTTGGTTTAAACATGCTGAAGTCTTAGTTTCCACAGTGGAGTACACCCCTATTTGTTATGTAATGCTACAATTTACTACTTCATGCATCATAGGAGCACATCAAAGTCAAGTACTTATTTGTGTGTTGGTTTATTTGTTTGATAATTTATGTAATTTATTAACTGAATAAGTGAATGGGTCCTAAATAGTGGACCTTTCTTTGGTCCCCTTGGACCTCATTGTTACTGGCCAGACCCCCCCAGTACCCAATATCCATGGTGGTTCTACCAGCTACTGTCGAACCCTCTAGACTTACTCCATTTTTGTTGGTGCCAGTTGTGGATCCTGAGAGTGCCCTGGGGGCTGGGCTTGTCTTTTCTTCTATACGAATTTTTTTTTATGACCTACCTACTTACCTTTCCTCACTCACCAAACTTATTGTTTACATCTGAGGCAACTCTCCTCTTTGGACCACTCCCCCCTTAGGAAGGTTATCAACAAGCATCCTCTCACTTGAGATGGGCACACTCATCCCTTCCCTGTCCCTCTGTCAGTCACCTGAGCCACTAATCAATCCAGTATTAGCCAGTTTTTCATCACACCATGCATGGGACAGATGATAAAACCAGTCATACAGCAGTGTATACAAACAATAAGAAATGATTTAAATGCATGGTAATAAACTGCATACATAGTTACTACATGTGCATTTTAATTGCCCTAAACTAGTACAAATTGTCTGATAAATCTGAATAGTAGGAAAATCATCCACTGAGAAATAAAGCAAAACGAAAGTAATGATGATGATGAAGAGGATGACAGTAATGACGATTACAGTTGTGCCTCTGAAATACGCCCTAACAATGTAAATATTTACAGATTTTCAAAATTACATCAGCAATTGTGGAATGAGTTCCTGTGTTTCAAGCAAAGGACAAAGCCACTAGTAGTTGTGTAAGGACACAGATATACAGAGTAGAGTATTTACAGGTGTGGCTTAACAGGGATCCCTAAGGCAGAAAGACAGATGTGATTGTATGTAATGGTAAGATGAGATTTTAGCAATGTGTGAAATACTACAAGACTTTCACCATTTTGCACATTTTGTGGCAAAGCATTGAAGATTTTACTAAATGCTTTCTCTGTGGCAGTTAAAGTAAATGGAGGTCTCTGCAATTTGAAGCTCTCCTGGATTTTCAAACTGTAAGAGGAATTTCTAATAAAGAACTTATTTCTAAGCAGAGGACAAAACATGCCATCCATTAGTTTGAAGATGCAGTTATAGAGTAGGAAAATAGCCCTAGCCTCCATTGGCATCTACTTATTTTTTTGCAAGTTAATTCAGTGATGCTAACAATTATGGATGCATAAATCCTGTTTATCTTATTCTGTGCAGTTTGTAGTACAGCTGTATTGTGAGCAGAATGGAGTGCTACAATAGGTACAACATGTACACATCTTGGTTGCAGTGCATTGATTACAATTGCCTATCTTGCTTCTAAGGAACAAAAGGTAATATATTCTTCACAGCACTTTAAGTTGGTTAAATGCTTTAGTGATATGTTATGCTTGGTGTGACTGATGAAGGGTAGCAATGATGTGGTAATTGTTTCAAGTGTTTCAGACATCATAAATGTTGATTTGATAAGATCTGACTTTCAGTAGGACTAAGTCTTCAATGTACAATGTACAATCTGTGTTAGGTAGGCATAATAACAAATCAGTAATAAAAAGTAAAAAAACAAAGTGGTCTAAGTACAAATCTCTGAGCTTTAAGTGCTTGTATGAACTGTAAATCTGCTGTAAGGTAAGTATCAAACCACTGTAATGCTTCAGGAGTATAACTAATATCTTTCTAATTCATAAATAAAGTGTGAATCATTTTTTCAGATGTGTTTAAAGCTGGTAAATATTGTTGCTGTCACTGTTTTTTCATATTAAAATACGATTTGGGTAGTTAGTTTGTATGAGACAGTGATGGTACTGTTTTGGGGTCTGAAACCATGTTGTCTGTCAATATTATTTGGTAATGTATTCTGAGATTTGATCATATACCAGTTTCTCAATTTTTGCTGGTGGGCAAATATTTGCTATGGGCCTGTAATCCATTAATTGAAGTGAGATGAGATACTTTAGGGAGTGGATTAAGAGAGAATGCTTGAAGCCTGATGGGCCAATTTTATTTGTTAGAATGAGGCTTAAAAATGTGTATGAGTGGTCCTGCTAGAATAAATTAGCCATCTTCCAGCAGTCTTTGTTGAAGGTAGTGAAGTGTGAGTTGTAGATGCATTGTTATTTGCTTAGTGATATTTCAACTGATTTTCTAGGGATAGTTTAAGTAGAAAGAATTAATGATCTAGATACCAGTGCATAAAGATTGATGTTTATGGGGGGAAGATATTTTAAATACCTTATTTAGTAGTGCTGGTGGGGAAGAAATGTGATCCCTAAGATCATTTAAGTTGTTCAGTATGCCTAACATTTTACTTTTCTTTTAGGGTGATAGTTTGTGCTGATCTGTGTAATAATTTGACAGAATACTTTGGGATGCCCAAGTTGCAGTTCCTAACTGTGTCTAATGAAACTGCCTTTGCAGCATTAGTACCAATTCTTATGTTTCCCTTTAGTTTAATAAATATATAAACGAACCAAAAAACAGGAACTGCAACTGAACTAATAATCAGAAAACACCACCAAGCAGTAAACGAAGATGGAAAATCGCCACCCAGAGCAAAGGTTCACAAAAACTGCAGTCCGATCCTTTTAATTAAACCACTTTATTCAAATGTATCATACATTTGAATAAAGTGGTTTAATTAAAAGGATCGGACTGCCGTTTTTGTGAACCTTTGCTCTGGGTGGCGATTTTCCATCTTCGTTTACTGCTTGGTGGTGTTTTCTGATTATTAATAAATATATAGTTTGCATGAACAGAAGGGTTGGGCCAGATTTGAACTGTATCCTTGATATTTTGATTAAGTTCATATGTAAGCCATGGTAACCTTTTTCCCTCTAAGAGGGAAAAAATCTATATTGCATTTTCAGTAGAAGATTATAAAATGTTACCAGAGCTGCTGTGGGATATCTGCATTATAGGTCGAGGAGAGGCCTACATGCTACAATTCACTCACTAGTGCATCATGTGTTCCAGCAGGGATATTCCTGGTAAGACAAGTTTGAAAGAATGGTTTTGGTGTTTTTATATCTGTGTAGTAAAACATGGGCAATGGTCACTTAGTTCATATGTAGCATGAGCACTGACTGACGTTTTTCTTTCAGAAATGTTTGTTATAAGTATGTCAGTAGTTGGACTTTTTTTATACATCTGGTTCCAGTATTTATAATTGTGTCAGACATCTGGTGATTATTCTAATTTTGAGTAAAAGAAATGTGTAGGAAGCATCTAGCCATTTATGAGCCTTGAAAATGCCATGTCATGGTTGCATTTAGCTGTATGTCAGCTAAGGATTTGGAGCTCAGCTGTACTTCTAATGTGGTGCCTACTACAGTAGGGGCTCATCTATAGGGATTAGATTAAACACTGGAGTGAAAGCACAGATCATGGATTCTGATTTGTCTTGGTTTCTAGCAGCTGCATTTTCATAAATGATTCATAAAGCTTTTTGAAGGCATTGCTTTGATCACTTGTAATATTACTAGGAGAACAACAGTCCGTGGTAAAAGCAGAATACACTGCCTTTTTTGCCATTTATGACCAAGAATTATCAATAATGGATATTAAAAAGAACACTAAGTAAGAAAGACAAGATCTGATGTTATCAATTTTCATTCTTCCTCAATGTATGGGTCCGAATTCGGGACTTGGATCTGACTGGGCCGTTATTTTAGCTTGTGGCAACAAACTGTCAAGCTCCTTCCCTACCCATAATGCACCACCTCTAACATCCCTCAGATCTTGTTTGCTATTTTAGAGTTCAGAAGTGGTCGCTTTCAGCTCTCGAGTTTTCTGTGAAAGATAAGTTGTTTCTTCTTATTTCTTTCTAACTTTAACAAATTACAATTTCTTCAATTTTAATCTGAAGTCAAGTTTATCGACTTTTCTCCTTTTCTTTTAGTAAAAATCTTCCCTTTACCTTTTGAACTATTTTATAACTATTAATGCAGAAAAATTTGAAATGGAGTAAAATCCCAAAGCTATTTTGTCTTTTACCAGCCATTTTCTCCATTATTGTGACAGTTTATTTTAAACTTTATTTTTCCATTTTGGTGTCAGTGTTTTATTACTATCGGTACTTCTTTTATATACAACATTTATTGTAGTTCTTTAAATTCCATTGCTACAACCTTGGTTATATTGTTTAGGACTGCAGTTATTATCATGAGTTTCTGCAGAAAGGAAAGAATAAACTGATGTTAAAGGCTTTACTGCTGTCTTCTTTTCTCCAAAGCCATTGCTGGGGCTCAATCCCCCATACAAAAATATAAAGACTTATCAAAAGCTCTAGTTTATTGGCTTCTCTGGCCTCTGCTTCTTTATAACTGAAAGAAAGAACAAAAACTGCATCTAAAGCTATGTCCAGTCTGACCATCATCAGATCTGACCACTCAGTTCTTCAGAACTTGAACAAAAGAAGAAATACATGAATATTGAAAGGTTTGCTGCTAACTTCCATTTTCCTCATAACATTGCTGGAGTTTGATATTAAAGGAACCATCAAAAGTTCCAGGTATTCAAATCCTTTGGCTTCATCTTCATCATAAAACCAAAAAAAGAAGAGAGAGAGTCTAAAGAGTTTGGATCAGACATCTCTAAGATCTCCTCTGGATCTTAAATCCTCCTCGGATCTGACAGGTTCGACTCCTATCATCGGATCTTAAGTTGTATCAAATCTGATGGACATCATTTTTATTTTCACACAATAATTATGAATCCAAAGTCCCATAGGGCTCTTGTCAGATCCTAAGTTCTCCTCAGATCTGACAGGCCCGTTACTTCTGCATTAGATCCTAAGCCTTTGGATCTGACAGATATAAGTCTTATTATGGAGACATGGAATGATTTTGGATCCAAGCTCTCCAGATCCAAAGCATTTTCACCCTCCTTCGTTTCCTAAGCTTTTGGGTCTGACAGAAAGAAAAGTTTGACTCCAGAGAAACTAGGAATTTTTTTCAAATCCAAAGCCTCTAGGGTCCTGTTTGAATCCTAATTTCTCCTTGGATTCAACAGGTTTTGGTTGTTACTTCTACATCGGATCCTAAGTCTTGGATCCAATAGACAAAAGTCTTATTCCAGAGAATTTGAAAGATTTCAGATCCAAGCTCTTCCAATTCAAAGCCTTTAAAACTTCCTTTGCATCCTAAGTCTTCAGCTCTGACAGACAAATTTTAACTCCAGAGGAAAACTAGAAAGACTTTGAATCCAAAGTCTTACTGCTTCTTTGGGCCCTAAGTCCTCCTCGGATCTGATAGGTTTGCCATTACTTCTTCATTCTATCCTAAGTCTTTGGATCTGACAGACAAATTTTATTCCACAGAATTTTAAAGATTTTGCATCCAAACTCTTGATGCAAAAACCTTTAGAACCTCCTTTGGATTCTAAGTACTACTTGGATCCGTAGGGCTCAGTTCCTATGGTGATTAGTTCCTTTCCTTCCGATTTTCCCTTCCCACTCAATTTTTTTTTCAGGATGTGCATAAGATGATGTGAAATTTTCTGTGGTTCAAATCCAGACATGATCTTACCAATTTTTCCCTCTCATGGATTTGTGAGTGCATCCGCTAAGTTTTATTTGCCCCTCTTCCTACCCGGCAAGTGGTCCCCCTGAGAGGTTTGAAACTGAATAAAAGAAAGTTACTCTCATTCAACCTTTAGATATAACTGAACTTTTCTTTTTATATACCCTCACATCAGAGTGGGTCTGGAACACCAGATCTAAGAGTTTTTTGGTTTGGTTCTGACCTTTTACCTTCCTTCCATGAAAGTTCTGGTTCTGAGTAATGGGGGGGGGGGGCTTCCCTGGTTATATCACTTTTCTGTTACATGGAGCCCAGGACCTATTTTTGGATTCTACCCACTTGTACCACTTACACAGCAGTTCAATCCTAAAGTACCTTTTAAGAGGCTACAAACATTTGATTAAAGGACATCTAATTCACTTTATAGAACCAAAATTGTTGATGCTCATCCCTCAGTAGTCTCTCTCAGGCTACCCTACAGATGATATCCTCTTTGTCCATGAGGTGTATTTTTCATACTTCAGAAGGCATCTCTAGGGCTTCAGGTTCAGGCATTTCCATCAAGAGATATGCCTGGATGAGCCTCGATAATTTTGTGCTGCCTTTCCAGTCATCTTTCGTTAGTGCTACCTTTGACAGTTCTCTTTGCTTTTGCCCCACAGGCAAGAATGTAAAGACCCTATCTGCCATGGGTGACCCTTTTTCCGTCCCTTCAACATTTGTTCCCAGTAATTAATTGAGAGGTCTATGTATGTGTTACAGGAAGTCTCAGGGTTCCTTACAGGACACAGGCAAAGATATTTCACCCAGAGGCACAGGAGGGGAGGGAGCGATAATAGCTGAAAACCTCCCAGTTGCAGAGGATTCCTGCAATTCCAAAAGTCTAGACATACTTCTGCTGTTAGACCCTGCCAGCTCTCCTGAAAGGAGACCTCAGCGCCCTCCTCTGCAGACAGTCAGGAATCTACACCAAGAAGCACGGCTAATCATAATGAAGGATGCTTTCAGAGAATCTTTTGCTGTGATTATATCATCTCCTTTTTCCCTTCCACCCTCATTATCCAAGAAGCATTTTAGAGTCATCTGAAAGTTCCCTCTAGACCAATATAATCCATAACTGATTCAAGATTCTTTTAGTGCCTAAATAAAATAGGATACTGGTGATTGATTTTAAGTCTCAGTGTGTTGAACAATTCTGTTTGCACACTAAGTCCTAATTAGTCTTGGTTCAGTCCAATTTTCCCCTTCTGAGCAGGACATCTGGATGAGATTGATTGAATTTCAGGATTAGTACTGTCACATACAATGACTAGACGATCCAGGACATAGTTACAGTTTAGGCTGGGAGCCAGTCATTACCAGTTCAAAGTCCAGGCTTTTGGCCTAACCAGAGCCGCAGGGTGTTCACCATTTGTATTAAAGTACTGGCATCTCACTTAACTTTGCAAGGATCCCACATGTTTCCATTTTGGGATGAGTGGCTCGTTTCTGCTCTGACCAAGCTTTTACTGATGCAAACAAGTCACAATTCTAACTGACCTACACTTTAGAGTTTATAGGAACAATTTTTCAACACGGTCTCTATCCTAGCATCTCTACTTCTTTACAGAGCACAAACAATAGCTCAGAAAATATTTGGTAGTACCAGAATATCAGCAGGATTGAGTCCACAAGTTCTGGGGTCAATCTCAATGGCAATAGTCCTACTTCCTTACCAAGAATAGATGCTAAGAGCACAATGATAAACGCTGTCTCAACTTATGTCGATAACCTTTGCTTAACTGAGTTGTTGTTATCTTTATCTTTCTGGGTGGATGCTGTCAAAACAACTGTTTTAGCCCGTAATTTCTTCTTTCTCCAACGAAGGCCACAGTGACCATGGATGCTACCCGTATTGGATGGAGTGGACAATTCCTGGGGAATACAGTCCAGAGCATTTAGTCCCCCAAGGAGGCAAATGTACATATACTAAAGGTGTTACAGTGGGTGATTTTCTTCCAACTGCTTTGTAATGGTAGCCCATTTTCTGAGGAAGTTCAACGTGATAGCTGTCAACTTGAGCAGGTCCATCTTACTTTCTCATGGCTTGTGTCTCAGCAACAAAGTGATAGAAGTGGTTGGTTTATTTATTTATTTTTCATTCTGCGCTCAGGAGTACAGATTTGAGGAAAATTAAATTGCATGTTTAAATGGAAAAAACAGTTTATGCAAACTAAACATGTACAACAACAAGGTGGAAGAATATAAAACGTGATAGGCACTTAAAATGCATCTTAATAAAGATTACTTCAGAAAGCAGCCACATTGAAGAACAATCTATCCTCACTGTATCTTACTGACCTCATCTAAGATGGTTCCCCTTCCTTTGACCTCTTTTTTTTCTGTACTCACCTTCAAAGTTAGATTTGTTTACAGAACTTCTATCTCACCTGACAGGCATGATTCATCTGCAGATCTCTAGCCTAAAACTGACTGCATGGTTTTTCTCATTTTATTGATAGCCAGGCAATCTATGCTTTTTTTTTTAATTTTGCCATTCTGTTACCTTCCTATAACAACTCTATACAAGGAATTTTCTGCAGAAATGTATGGAGAAGATTTTTTCTTTGCTGAGTGTAGCAGTATCAAGTAGAACCTTTCACAACTTCTGTCCTTGAATTTCTAGCCAGTTTATTGTAAGACGGTGCTACTTTATTGAATGTCTAACTTCTACTCAAAACCTTTATTTATTTATTTATTTATTTATTTATTGTTTGTTAACCGGGTTAGTCCAGCTGGGCTTATGGCTCTTTTTCAGTGGAGACACGAGGAGAAAAGCTCCAGTACATAGTATAAAATACAGAAGTTCATAACATTATAAAATACAGAATCAAATTTCTATCTAGATTTTCAGAATTCTTCTCTGGTTTCCTCTAAACTTTGCAAAGCATTTTTAATGGTTTTCTTCTACTTAGACCTCCTTACAAAGATCCTTATCACCATGAGATATACAGTTGGTACGGTGACCTTTGACACAGCCTTCTTTTCAAACTACAGCCAAATGTAATCTAAAATTATTTACCTGGAACTCTGTCCTTTTAGTTATGTTTATTTCCATTGGATAATGTTAAAACTCCAAGCATTATATTCTAGGTCCCCATCTTGTTTTCCTACGTGGATAGGGGTACTTCACATATCGATGCTTCCTCCCTACTGAGGGCAGTGTCAGAATCCAGCATTAACCAACCAAATTAACCTGCCATTATTTTCCCCACACTTTCTAAATAAAGGAGATTATATGCTGTGCTTACTAGATTTTATAGATAATAGCATTTCTGCCTGCACAGTACTAACAACTTAGGAAGACAGATCAATTCTTGGTTTCCTTAACATATCACAAAATGGGCAAATTGGTCACAAACGTAATTGTAATTGTAACCAAGCGGTTGATAGATTATATTTTGTTTGTCTCCACTAAATTGAATTTTCTCCTAACAAACCAATACAGGCTCTTTCAACTACACCTATGTCCACTTCCACTATATTTCAGTCTAGACTATGCATGGAGTCTAGTTATGGGACAACTGCTTGGTCAAATCCTAATAAGTTTATCATTCATTATAAATTGGAGCCAGTCTCAAGAGAAAGAAATACCTTTGCCTCAACCGTACTCAGGAATATCTTTCATTAAAATCCACTCAGGACTTTAGATAGATGGGTACTCTGTCCTATACATTGAGGAAGAATAAAAACTGACAAGTAAGAAAACTGAACCTCAAAGTACGAAGAAAGTGAAAAATGTGAATGACCGCAACCAGTCCAGGGTCAGTAGATGCTCAAAAAAGTGTTCAATGAAATGCTGCTGGAATACAACTTGCAACTTGATGCAAAAGAGTACAAATGCACTGCCAAAATAAAATCCACACCGGGCGAAAGCACTTGTGGTGATTTTTTCGTGGAATAAAGTTGTTCGTGGATTTTATTTTGGCAGTGCATTTGTACTCTTTTGCATCAAGTTGCAAGTTGTATTCCAGCAGCATTTCATTGAACACTTTTTTGAGCATCTACTGACCCTGGACTGGTTGCGGTCATTCGCATTTTATAAAAACGGACAACATCAGATAAAGAAGTTATGTACTTACTATAACATTCCATTTGTGTTGCTCATTTTCATTCTGCCTCAACTCCCCACAATTCATCCCCCTCCATTTATCACAAGTGAATTCTGGAGGAATGAAGTTTTTGGGGCACCGCATGTCCCATGTGTTGAACTCTAATTATGGTACTTCTTTATGGTCTTCATGTCAAGCTACAGACAAGATCTGAGAGATGTTAGGGGTGGTGTATTAAGGGTAGAGAAGGAGCTTGAGAGTTTGTTGGTGGCCATGAGCTAGAATAACAGCCAAGTCAGATCCGTGTATCGGATCCAAACCCATACATTGAGGAAGAATGAAAATGGACAACACAGCTGGAACGTTTTGGTAAGTACATAACTTCTTTTGCATTAAGGGACCCTTGGGGAATCCAGTTGATAATATATGTCTTCTTTGGAGTAGCACCCTAATCTAACTGCTACTGCTTCATATCACATGAAAACTACTGAATCAGTTTCTGGCTTTGCTTGAAGGGCTCATGGCAGACTAAGAATTTCTTAAGTAGAACACGGTTTAGGAGCTGGCGTTAGTCGTCTTCCCTTCCTCAATAAAATAGAATCAGCATGGTTGAGCTATATTAGAAATATCAGTTACAAGTGCCACAGCATCATAGTTACTAGCTTTATAGCTTTGGGGTGGAATCTGTTCTCTTCTACTGTAGCATGCAGACACATGGTGACAACTGCACTAAGTGACTGTCTGGTAATAGACTGATGAAATGCAGTCCTGAGTTTCCTTGTTCCTCATCTGAAGAATGTTTAACAGCATCAAGCTTATCAGTGCTGTGCTGGACCTTGTCTGTCAGTTCCAACTCAAAGAGGGGATCAAAAATAAGATCTGGCACCTTTCTGCATAGTGCCTTTTTCTGATGGATATTTTATGGCTGATGTACCCCTACATGAGACTGTACTTGTATCTTTGCATGTTTACTTGCTTAGTCATATTTCACACAAATGAGTAAACAGGTACTTTACAAATATCAACAGCTGCATGTTAGAATATTCAGCTGTCATTCATTCATGGTTTGTGTCTTTTTGTCTTGTATAGACAAGTCAATGTCCGGCATGTTAGAGTGGAAATTATGCTGTCTAGCTGTCCAGTTAAATTATGCTGTCTAGCTCTTCTGTTCTGCTTTGAATTATTAATTAATATCTCAAAAAGCTTTGCAGTTCTACATTGTCCAGCTTGTTCCATGTGTTACACCTTAAAATTCATTGTACATTAGAGCTGAGTCAACAACACCAATGTTGCCTTTGCATCCATTTTATTATTAATAAATTCCAAAGCATAATAATGACCATCAAGTAAATAACATCATCTAGATGGCATTACCAAGCCCATTCCAGCTACCAGTTAAAGTCTGGGTGCATAACCCAAGCCCCGCTCAGACTTGTCATATAAACCACAAACTCAGGGCTTAACTCTTAGCCTCTGTATAAATTGTCAACCAAGGCCTTTTGGTCATCCCAACTTGTCAGACCAGCAAGAGGCTGCTGAGGTATACAGGGGGAAGACAAGGGGGTTAAGCCATGGCATGACCCCCAATCTGGCATGTAGATCTGCCATGCTGCCTGGAAATAAAAAGATGGGAAAGGTGGGGTGGGGGTGGGAGGGATCTAATTAGCTGTCACTGAAGTTAAGTTGTTCAAACTTCTGGAATATTTAAACCCTCCGAACTCTACCCTTGTAGTGACTCAATCACGGATAACCCTGCTTACTGGTAAGATGCATTTTTCCTCTAGAGCCAAGTCAAGAACAACACCACTGTTGCCTTTGTGACCATTTCTTTCTAATAAATTCCAAAGCATAATAATGACCAACAACTAAATAACATGTGAACATTAAACAGATATAACTATGATGTAACTACTCTGGCCAGTTGGCATTACCAAGCCTGTTCCGTCATTCTGACCTGTCAATCTGATAAGAGGCTATTGAAGTATGAAGGCAAAACACAAGGGGTTAAGCCACAAGGGTGACTGCCCCAGACATGCCAGCAGCTGCCATTTCCCTTTAACAAGACCTTTTAGAAAACCACCATATTAACATGGCTAAAGTAAGCATTAACAGACAAGGTGAACTGTAAAGTGAAGAAGTCAAAACCGAAGCTGTTCAAGTGCATTCCATCCTTATAGTAAAAATCTTTCTCTGGATTTGCTATGTTGTATAACTTGGTAGTCAATATTTTGGGCTGCTCTAGAAATCTGATAATTAGTAAAGCACCTTGAAGAATCTATGGCTGTATTTCTTGAAGCTTCCTTCCAGTGAAGTCTGGGCAGAATGGTAGACCAAAGAAGGACCATGCCTGGATGGAGAGTGGGAATTCTATGGAGATTCGATAAAATTCTAGCTACCAGGATCTTCTTTGGAACTGAGGTTAAGTTGTAGTCCCCCAAGTTGGATGGTGGTGGCTGTGGGAAATTTGGAAACATGACAAGCTTGGAAACTCGAATCAACAGATTACCCAATAATTCTGATAAAAAAAAAAAAAAAAAAAAAAAACAATGTCTCCTGTCAAACAAATTGCTGCCTGCTAAAAGAGAAAGGCATCAGGTAACCACCTTCTGATTCTTTTAGGACTTTGGTTGGTGCCCTTCTTCTGCCAGGTCTGAGGTTCATTAATATGAGGAGTATCCATGAGTGGGAATATTTTGGCATACAAGAGTTTTTTTTTTTTAGTGTTGTATTGACTTCTGATTGTGAAATAGCATGTCCTACCTTTAAAAGAAAAATAGGTCCAGGTGATTCATTTTTGGGTGCTAGTGTGTACAGAGAGGTGGCCCAGTAGAATGGGCAAGTGACATAAGGCCTGGCTGTATAAAGTTGTACCTGGTGTCCTTTGCTGGCCTGGTCTGTTTTAGGCTTTCTCACCCATATTGTAATAAAGTATTTGTCAATAAGAATGTTTTCCCATCAGAGTGAATGAAGGAAGAAACTCAGTGGCTGTAAAGGCCTCAGCATATAAGCAGGGAGGTAATGTGGCTCAGAGGATAAAGGAATAGAAATTATCTACTGAGCAATAAAGCCCCTAGATAATCTACTCCAAAAGGAGCCCACCTATAGGTTTTCTGAGGTTTTGAGAGCCACCTTTAATATTTTCCTAGCCCTTCAATAGATTGAGAGTAAACCAGTGACTGGAAAAATCAGAAAGCCTCCGGAAACAAGCCAGCCAGACTAAAGCTTCTAGATGTATATGCAAGTTACAGACTAAAGGTGTATATGCATGTTATTGGGAGAGTAATTAAGTAGGCATCTATGGACTAGTAACATAAGTGGGAGATCCTAATGCCTGAGCAGATTTGGTACCCTTTTGTAGAAAAGCTTAAATGTTTGTAAAGGAGTAAGCTATTTTCTTATTCAGAGCAGAAGACTTGTACAGCAGCGTGTTAGCTAATCTTTGACAATGAAGCAAACTTCTGGAGGAATAAATGTCCCTGAGGGACCTGCACCTGGAGCCTGCAGGTGAAACCTGGAAACCTGAAAGTGGGATAGCCTGTCATCTATACCATTATCTATTCCTGGAACATGGTGACTTGAAAAGCTCAAACTAATCTGCAAACTTAATGGAACTAATAACATTATCACTGAATGTACCCACTTGGACGTGGGTGGACTACTGCTATGTTGTCAGAGTCAAAATAAAACTTTCCTGTTGCAAAATTCTTCTTTCTAAACAAGAGTGGCCACCAAGATCAGAAGGCTCCAGGAAGGTGATGTCTTTCTTCCTTTCCTCTCTGACCATGAGGAGGGCTATTTTGCTGCAAACCAACTCTCTTGGAAATAGCCTCTAAAACCTATGCCTTGAGCTGCATTTGTGAAAAGTTGCAGCTCTCTGGAGAAAACTCAGGAGATTTTGCCAAAGTGAGACCCCCTTTGAATTTGTGCAAAAATGTGTTCCACCTTGACCCTGCCCTATCTCCCCCCTGGCAATAACCTGCCCATCACTGAAAATCTGCTCTCTTGGGCATCATCAAATTTTAATCAAGAAACTATCATCCTAGGTGATTTCAACATGGTTTGACACTCCTGCAGCTCCAACACCTCCAATTTCCTAAACGTGTTCAACTTCACCCAAACCATATCATGTCCAACCCGGTTAGACAAACACTCCAAAAAGCAGCCTACGTTAGACTGGATACTGACGTACAAACCCAACCTAGGTTACCTAGCAGGCTGCCTTCCAGACTCCCTTAGTAGTGACCACTCTCCTACTTTCCTGTACAGAAAATGCAGTCGGTCACAAACCAACACAGTATATAAGTTTATCCGAAATAAAAAAAAAACTTTTCTCCCTCTACATTCAACCTACTTCTACAGCAAAGTAATTGGTCCCCACATAGAAAACTCCCACTCAATCAGGCTGTTCAGTACTCCAACAATGCCTTCCTTAAAATACTAAATAAACTAGCACCCACAAGCAAAATAAGAACAAAATCTAAGCACATACCCTGGCTAACAAAATATACCAAAACACTTCTGAAACATAGAGACAGTGCTTAGTTAGCTTACCACACCAACAAAGATAGAACAAACCTCATGACATATCAACAGCTTCGAAACCAGGCAAAGAAACAAATAGAATTAGACAAACAAAACTACTTCCTATCATGTCAACAAATCCAACGAAACAACCCCAAAACAATTTGGCAAAACATAAATAATCTCCTTAATCCAGGCTATACCCCACCCACCACCATCTACCTTTAATGTAACAAGCCCAATAACTACACAGTTTAACACCTACTTTATAAACACTATTGCATCACTCCTTGATAACCAGACTAATCATCCCCTCACAGTACCCTCTCCCTCTTCAGACTATCCCAACCCCTTCTCTTTTCCCCAATCCAAAATAGCTACATAAAAACACTCCTTTCCAATCTCAGACCCTGCTGTCTAGCAGCAGATCAGCTACCAAATGAATTCCTTAAAATAGCCGCGCACTCAGTTGCCTATCCCATATCCATACTGATCAACCTCTCAGTCTCAAAAAAATATGTCCCCCATTTGTGGAAAATATCTCACATCATTCCCCTACATAAAGGTGGCCCCTCTAAAGAACTTACAAACTACCGTCCCATAGCAATCCTCTCCCCTCTAGACAAAATCTTAGAAAAATGCATTCACTCCCAACTCCTTAACCACCTCCTCAATCATAGCCTCCTCTCCCCCACTCAACATGGCTTTTGGCCAAAGCATAACACCTGCACTGCCCTACTGTCTTTTACTAACACCATCCAATGTTTCAATAATGAGGGCCAGATTGTCTCCTCCATATTCCTTGATATGTCAAAAGTCTTCAACACCGTTTCCCACCAAGTCATACTCAACAAACTATCAACCTATGGTCTCAATACATTTGCCCTGTCCTTGTTCCACAATTACTCTAACTGTCAGCAAGCCACCAAATGGGAAAACACCCTTTCCCCCCTACTTCCCGTCTGTGTAGGGGTACCCCAAGGATCCATACTTGGCCCCCTACTCTTTACAATTTTACTAACAACTTCAGCTGTGCATCCCAACTAGCCTCCATAGTCCAGTGCGCTGATGATTCCACACTTATCTGCTCAACCCCTACCCACCAGGAACTACAAACAAAAATGCAAACATCCTTCCAGGATATAGAAAAATACCTCACTAACCATCAACTCATATTGAACCCAAACAAAACCAAGTTACTAGTTTTCAATTATAACGACCCAAAATATGCCAGTCCCCACTAACATTTCTTTCCACAAATGAAACCATAATAGAACCCACTAGCCAAACCAAACTCCTAGGTGTCACAACTGATGATAACCTAAGCTTTGATAGCCACATCTCCATCACCATCAAAAAGGTGCACTCCAAACTAGGCACCCTATATAGAGTCAAGCCTTACTTTACTGAAAGTACCAGATTAGTCACTGCCCGCTCTCAACTACTTTCCACCCTCTACTACGGATCTCAGGCATTTACCAATATACGTAAATCAGACCTTAGTAAACTAGAAACCTGCTACAACAACATTTACAAATTCGCTACAGGCCACTGCCCGCTCTCAACTATTTTCCACCCTCCTGTATGGATCTCAGGTATTTACCAATATATGTAAATTAGACTAAAGTAAACTAGAATTTTGCTACAACAAAATTGCCAAATTCGCTACAGGCCACCTGTATAGGACACACCACTGCTCAGTAGTCTCTCAACTCAACTAGTTAGAACTCACAACTCTCCTAAACTTAAACGAACTGTCCCTAGTCCAAAAAATAATTCACCAACCTAACAACTGCCCTGCACTTAATAACCTAATCCAACCAAATATAAATCCTAGATCACTTAGATCCTCTAATAAACTAATGTTAAAGATTACCCAAGCCCACAACGCACAGTGTACCACTCTCTACTCTCATAAAATTGCCAAACTCTGGAACACTCCACCTCAACCTATAGATAAAAACCCTAGCTGTCATGTGTTCAAATACCTCCTCAAGGAACATCTAGCTAAAAACTGGCTCTGCTCCTGCCATACTCCAGGCTAGACAACCTGCTTCTAAAAAAACAAGCCTCTCTTTACTACTCCCTCCCTAAACTAGCTCAGACCCAACAGCTACTGCTATCATCTGCACATGGCTAATTTGCTTTAGCACTGTCTTTCAAATAGCAGCTTACAACTAAACTGCTTCCATCCTTGGTTCTTGAAATATTTACACAATGTAACCTGGACTGACTCTGTGGCCTAAAATATGTCTCCTTGCAAATTTTGCAGAGTCATACAACTGTTTCTGGATACTTATATCTTTTGGCCTTGATAATTGTATCAAAGTATTTTTTACTATTATTTTACACTGTTAAAATATCTCAAACTTGACTACTTTTTGTTAATATTGATATTAGTTTAGATTTACTATGCTGCATGTACATTACAAACGCTATTAGTTTTTTAACTTTTGTCATTATTGCTAACTTTTATATAATGTATGTCAGGAGCTTTTCTCCCTAGGACTCTGCTGAAAATGGACCCCATGCCCAGTTGGACATTACCTGGTAAACAAAAAATAAATGAATAAAAATAAACCTCACTAGGTGATGTTTAGGTTTTCTGCCTTTCAACTGTTTAGATAAAGATCTCAGGAAGGTCCTGCCTGGGGCAATGGTTCTGCATGCAAAGTTTAGTAGCTCGTGCAGCGGCACACCTTCCCTGATTTGAACTTTGCTAGCTTTCAAAACCTGTCAAGTGTGGACCTCAGTTTCTGCAGTTCAGTCGGAATTTAGAAGCTGGAAGCTGGAATACTAGTAAGTAGCCCTAGAAAGATGATGGTTTGGCTAGGGCCTTCTCCCATTCCCTCAGCCAAAGGAACTCCTAGTTCACTGCAGAATTCCATGAAAATGTTTCATGCCTTCCTGGACTCCAGCTCTTCCTTCACTTATTATCTTATAATCCTCTTAAGTAATGGATGGTGGCTTGCCTTGTGGCCCTTTACTACCATCACCAATGTAATGCATAACTAAACATTTCAAATACAGAGCAGGTCACGGAGTAACCCATGGAAACGGCCATGTTGAAAAAGAATTTACTGTCATAGTAAAAGCCCAAAAGAGGCCAGTCCTCCTCTGTGATGGGAAGAAGGTGGAAAGCAGATTGAATATCTAGCTTGCTCAGCTATGGAGCTGAGAATTCTTTGATGGCCTGTGCAGCATGATGTAGTGATGCATAGTGCACCATGGATTGTCACTTGTCAATAAAATCATTGACAGAAAGACCAGCTGGGTGAGATAGATGATTAATTAAGTGAACTTCTCTCTATGTCTTCTTTGGGACCAAGTCTATTGGGGAAAATTTTATAAGTGGGCAGAGAGGGTAGGAGAAGGAGCTGATGATCCTTCCTGCTAGAACCTCTTTTTCAACTAATTTAAGAGCCTCAGATTCATTGCCATTTATGTACAAGAGGCTCTTAATTACCCTGGAGTTCAAACCCACCAAAGACTTGGTGACAAAACCTGAGGCAAAGCCTTTGATGAGGAAGCAAGCTGCATTTTTATTGGGATAATCAGCAAGTAGGTCTATGAGTTTATCTACTCTGATTGGGGAATTGAATGGTCTGAAATTGTTTCTGACTCCGAGATAAATTATCTCATTGACCACGAAAAGGAAGCCTGCTTCTATACAGATTGTCCTGTCTCAGTTTGAAAGATTTGGCACTTAAGGGGGGTACTAATAGATAAACTGGGTTGTCCTGGTTTAAATCAAGCTGTTGGGTGTGGCTTCCCACAGTAGAAGCAAAGATGTGTGCAGCTGCAAGTAGGCCATGACCATTTCCTGTTGTTGAATGCCCAACACTACTTGACTTTCGGCTGGATTTCTATTTGGGAGTTATTGTCCAGTGTGTTGGGGTTTGTCCAGCATGACAGCCAAAATATTGGAGGCTGTTGATCCCACTTGAGGGCCTTCTCAGTGGTCCTTAGCATCTTAAATCTTTGGTCTTACTATGACCAAGCCATCCTCTTGTGAATGTGGTGTGCTTCTTTAATGAAAAGGAAATAAGCTAAAAGAGGAAGGGTTTGGTCTGGATCCTTCCACATGAGGATGGCTATGTAAAACCACAAAGCCCAAAACTCAATTGTACCAGTTCCTAGTTGTTGTCTTGGCAGTGGTTTTCTTACCTAGGGTGACAAGAGCAGCAACACAGTCTTTGAACCCAGTGTTGTCAGCCTCAAGGATATTCTGAATGCCTCCTGAGTTGTTAAGGTCAAAAACATCTATGAAATCTTCCCAAATGGCTTTCTCTTTAATGTCTAAAGAGGCATGCATTGTAATGTAGCACCCTGGAAGTGCAGACCTAATAGAGCTGTCAAGGGCCATGAGGTCACAGAACCTGGGTGATGTTAAGATCTGGGACATTTGGTCTGACATTCTCCATAAATGGGGAAGAAGCATTCAGGACCTGATTGGGACCTGAACAATGCCCAGGGCAGGGGTCATGTGGCCTTTCACAACTACTGGCTATTCTGGGATGTGTGGGTTTAAACTTGCTTTATAAAACCATATCAAAAATCTTAGCCCTACCCTCATCAAGTAAGGAGTCTAAAACTTCTTCTAAATAATCATCAACTGTTTGCCCTTTTCTTGACAAGGGGTCCCTGCCTCCACAACTTTGAGATTACCTTCTGCTTCTTGAATGACTTCAGTGGCTGGCGCTGGAATATCAGCAGAGCTAAGGTCATCCTTCCACGTCCACCATGTTTTTTTTTTTTTTTTTTGGCAGGGATTATCTCATTCGTAGGCTTCTCTTCTGAAGATGGTTGAAGTCTCCTTTTGTTAAGTAAGCTTCTTTTTTGAATATGCATGGTTTCCAAATCTGAAAAGAAGCCTTGTGCTTCAAGAGTTAATTGTTGCCACCTGTCCTTCAAAGCTTGCAAGGATAAACTCTCTAGAAAGGAAATGAGAAGTTAGAAGAAGAAAATAAATCAGTGAATCTTGTAATAAACCAAAATGAATCAATAAATAACCCAGCTAGTGCCAGTTATTCTCACACACACACACACACACACACACACACACA
This sequence comes from Protopterus annectens, assembly GCF_019279795.1. Taxonomy (NCBI): domain Eukaryota; kingdom Metazoa; phylum Chordata; order Ceratodontiformes; family Protopteridae; genus Protopterus; species Protopterus annectens. The sequence goes on from NC_056741.1 coordinate 1,240,111,020, forward strand.
CACACACACACACACACACACACACACACACACACACACACACACACACATTAAAAAGAGTGACCTAACTGAGTGATATATAGGGGGGAATAGGTTGACAAGAAGTCTGGACAGTATTTCTACCCAAGAATTAAAGAAAGGAACAAAACTCAAATGCCTGCTTCTGACCTAGGGTTGGGAAAACTCTGTGACAAAATTGTTGGTGATAGGAATGGTTTACTTGGAATGCAACGAGGCATGTTGATTATCTTTTCATGGATGTGCAACATCATTAACAGAGAATCCTACTAATGACATTTTTTATGCATACAAGAGTGTACATGTGTCTACCTACCTGTAGACGTAATGCCTAAAACCTGGCTTAACAATTTAATCAACCAGCATAATTCCCATGATAGCAAGAAAAAACACTCTTCCCAAACTGTAATAGCTAGTTTAAAATGAAGTACTTCAAAATACAGCTGGTATAACATTTGTTTCAATTACTAGTAGTTGCATTGATGGTTATGTAAGTCATACTTCTTCCAATAAAATATTCATCAGACACCAGCTGCAACAAATTCCTAGCATGACCAGTGTTGTCACTTGACCCGCCGAGGTGTGATCACGCTGATAATTGTTAACGATGACACCAGACAAAATCTGCAGTTATGTAAAGGACATAGAGTTTACTGATGCAGTGACTTGGAGGGGGGGGGGTTACAAAAAAACAGCAATACTCTTATTTGCAAATATTGTCTGACAGGCATATACCATGACTGTGGGTGTACCTCTGCTGTGGTGTTCCAGAATGCTGTAACTCAATGGCACTCAAACACGTGAATTTACCAAGTGAAATTCAGCAAGTGGGAGCCACACCAGTATGTGTGATACCCAAGTATGAAGCTCCCCTATCAAGAGACCACTTCTGGGGCAGAAGGTTCCCCCTTGAGTGCCAAACAGAATCCATTTATAGTACCAACTCTGATTGCACACATGAAGAAACAGGAGAAAATCAATGCTTTTCAAGTCATAGACTCACCACTCTGGTATCACCCATTCATGATCCCTGACAGTAAATCTGCCTGTTTGGCAGTATTTGCGTAGATAACAAAGGAACGTAGCAGCTAATCAGATAGATATTATAAGTGATACTGTAGTCTTCACACAGCAACTAAGACTTGTCCAAGTCCACTCCAAACAAAATTTGAGACCTACCCTTCAGACTGTAGTCCAAGACCTACCCCTCGAGTGCCCAGACCCACTGATAATGATCAGACCCTGTTTCACAACAATGGTCCGATCCATGTAAAAACAATGATTTTCTCAGAGCCACAGGACTGAAGACTTGAACAAAGACACATGCCTGTGCTTCAGCCTCCAAATCCCTCAGGAAGTTCATGCCAGTGCTAACACTGTCACTCTGACAACTCCCATAATACAAGAGCCACAATCAACAGTCATAATCACAAGAAAACTCAATGCCACAGCAAAGTGCGAAAGCCAAGAACCTACCAACAATAAAAAGAGGCTGGAACAAGGCTGTCCATAGGAAATGAACTCAGGGATCCTGCATCAAGGCCCATAACCTTACTGCATGGCCAAACAGTTAACATTACATGAAGAGTTAAAGTATTAATGTTAAAATTATTCCTGTTTGGTCACTGGAAGACAGTTCCTTGGTAAGGCCAAAAAGGGTAGACAATGCCAGAAGGAGCACTGATCTAATCATATCATCTAAAAAGTGACCCAGTGGAGTGAATTTGCTTAAACTTCTGGGATATTTACCCCCTCCTGACATTGCCCTTGTCATGACATGTTCGCTGACAACCCTGCTTACAGGTGAGCTGCATTTATAATGCTTTAGGCAACACTATTTTGTTAGTAGCAGTGATGTCACCTACTTCAGTGTTGGTCTAAATTGCTTATAAACATAAGATAAAGTTTAAAAAAAAAATAATCTATTCTTGCTTACTCACAATGTCAGTATGCTAAAGTTCAGGTAGCAGTGGTTTAGGAAATTCCATTTTAAGAATACCGGTTTAAAGTATTTGTTAAAGCATATTGTGAAAACTGTAGGGGGATATTACTGTGCTTTTCTTAGTGTCACACAGTTTCACTATGTTCAGGTGCTAAAAGCAGGAGTGTTGCACTTTGTATGTATAAAGATGTAGATCAAACACCATTAATTTTAATCCTCTGGATGCTTTTACAGGTTAGAATTGACAGCACAGATGCTTTTCAAGTTGAAAATCTTGAACATAATGATGGCTGCAGCAACATCGAACTCTCACAAGAATTTTTTAAATGTATCCTACATCAGAACTGGTGGGTGGACCTAAGATTTTTCACTTCTTACAAGAAAGCATTTCGTCAAGATGAGGATGTCTGTCTTCGAGTGGTACCCGAAGAGCAAAACACAGAGTATTCAGTGACTGTGAAAGACATCTGTAAGTAACTTCTGTGGAGAAAAATCATGTTTTTAGCATGTTCTGATGCAAAAATCATTCCTGCATATTGGGAGTGGTACATGCTTAGGAGACATGGGCTGGGAAACTGATAACTTAGAAGAAATTCCACATTATTATGTCCCAGATTGTTAGTGAAAAAGATGATGCCTTTGTAATAATAATAATAATAATAATAATAATAATAATAATAATAATAATAATAAAAGTACACACTTGCCTCAGATTAAAATGTAATTGGATGACCATATACATTCAAATAGGTAAGCGGGCTTTACTGGCTCATGGTACTATTTTATGTCAGAAATAGATGATTTGTATAAAAATATCGGGGTGGGGGTAGTTTGTAGTTGGCTTGTCTCTGAAGTAATTGCAGCTGAATCAGTACTTGGTGAGTTTTCATTCTGACTTCATAAGCTTAGAATTTTAAAACCCTATTGCTGTTGATTCTTTTTGGCTTTGTCAAGGGCAGGTCTTGGAGAAGCTGTGGATGGCAGCCATGTAGTTTGCACAACATAACTTAGTCTAGCTAAAGTTATCAACAAACCCAAGGATCTAAACAGAAAATGTTATATTATGAGGTGAGCAGTAAACTGGTTGCCATACTGAACACAAATAGTTAAATGTGGTTGGAACAGCCTTAGAAAATTAAAAGATAACCAGTGACGTCCCTTGTGGCTCTGTTTCGGGACCCCTCCCATTCAGCATCTACATGTCTGACCTTCAGATTAATCACCCAGGTCTATGGCTAAGCAAGTATAAAAGCACAAGGTGCAGCAAGTGGAAAGTGGTAACCAAGTAAAAAAGTTGGAGCCGAAATAAAATCCAGCATTCAAAATAAATGATTAGATTTTATTTCGGCTCCAATTTTTTTACTTGGTTACCACTTTCCACTTGCTGCACCTTGTGTTTTTGTAGTTGTTTGTTTTTTTGTTTTTTCCTGGCTTATGGCTAAGCACATTTGCTGGCGATTACAATCTAAGTGTTATTTATCTCTCAGATTCTGGAACTATTTTAATTCAGCTGGAGTAATTTGGAATACAAAGCTGTTCCACATCCTATAACATTGACAGCACCCTGTTTCGGATAGATTCAGTCATCGGAGATCTTGGTACCTTTATTGACAGTTCCATGGGCTTTAACTACCACATATGAAACTGCAGTTAGAAAATGCTTCTGTTTTCCACAACTGATATCTAAAGACATATCATGCAGAGCAAAAGAAATTATCCTCTCTCTCTGTATATCCCTTACCAATCAGTTATTGAGTACAGTATCTCTTTTGTCATGTATGTAGTTAACTAAACATATAGTGCAACACAAAAGTCCCCAGATGTCTCTAAATAAAAAGATGTCATTTCTTGAAATATGATGTAAAAAGCATGTATGATTGTGTTGTCAAGTCCATTTGACCAAGAAATAGTTATATATTAGTTGTGTCAATTAGGTACAAGGTGAAACAGTCTTCTGTATTAAGAGGTGTATTTGGAGAGTTTTTATTTTCTGTTAAGCAAGCAAAGATAATTTACATTCCTATTCAGTAAAGGGGATTTAATGGTGATGCTTTGTGGTACTTCGATAATTCTATGTTGCATAAAGCTGTCATGTTGAATCCTAACATTATAAGATATTGCTTAGTTAGATAGTGAAGTCTGTAGAATACTGTTCAGCTATAAAACAGTTGTGGTTAACCAACTTGAAAGTCATAAATAAATATAGACCCTCTTAACAACCCATTACCCTAGTTACTGTATACTACTTATTTAATAATCGTACAAATGTCATGGTACCTTTTCCCTTTCTATCACTGTGTTGAACTACGGTCAGAATTCTGTATATTTGCAGATTTTGCTGTGCCTCCCAAGAGGCATTTTTTTTTTGCTTTGTTAATCAAGGCTAAGAGTAGGAGGTGGTTTAATAATGCTCAGGTAGACTGAGGCATATTGTATTTGGAACTGATGCTATAGTTGCTTGCTTCCATTCATCAAGGAAAATACACTGGATTAAAGATAGGTTGAATATGTCTGCTGGAAGGGTAGAGGCAAATGTTCTTATTAGGTGGAATTTTGAATGCAGCTCATTGTGATGAACTCTTTATTATCTGGGAGTTTTTGGAGTTAGCTCTGCATTTTTTCTTTGTCGCAACTATTAAGTATAAGTAAGGTTCTTGGACTTCTCAGTATACAAAGTACATAGATGATTACTAGGCTAACATTCCTTGGGATCCTTTTTAAGCATAGCCATGTTTCCCAACATGGGAAACAAACCCTGTATCTTGTGTCTGTAAGGTAAACAAAGTAATCCTAACTCTAGCGGTCATAGGGAATATAACCTTGGACAAAAGAGAGCAGTTTGAAAACAGCTCACAGCCGTAGTCCTCTGCACTTAATGTCACACAGTTTGTGTATTTAAGGACATTTGCTTGCATTGATGTTTGTTTGCTTTAGTTGATCAGTATATCCATTCATTATATTCTTCTGTTATGATGATAGCTACAGAAGGAGATTCTGATGTTCTTTGTGTTTCACTGTTGCAGTCATTACATTTGGGGAAATCTGCTGGCAGGTTTCCCTCAGTCAGCCTGATTAACAAAAGTCTTGGGTCCTGCGTCGGTTGCTGTCCTTTCTTCCATGACATCAGGTCGTCAGGGGTATAAAACATGCAGCCGACACCATTACATCAGTCTTTCTTGCCGCGTGGTGCCTGAAGCAGAAGCAGTTCGCAAGTGCCGGTCGGCCGACTCCTGAAATATTCGTTTTCGAGTTTCAGAACCGAAGTCTTCAACTAAAAGCTAAGTACCCTGTTGGGGAAACGTTTTCTTGCTCCTTACCGATGTCAGTAAAAGTTAATAATTGCATTACTTGTGGGAAGCAAATACCTCATAAGGACATTCATTTGTACTGTATTCCTTGCCTAGGCCCTGACAACAATGTACCTTGCTGTCGGTTTTGTGCTAAATTTAATCAACACACTATTAAACGTCGGTATATTTTTGCTTCTAAATATTTTGGCTCATGGTTTAATTATCCAGAAATGTCATTGGTTAGCAATCCGACTACCGGAATACCTAAAAAACACAAAGAAAAAGACAGAGACAGATCGTCGAGGTCCAAAACTGACGACGACACTTCTCCTAAGCCAGTCGCCAGTTCGCCAGTACTCAGTGAGGTGCTTTTGCAGCCCCTGATACCCACTACTTCTGATTCGCAGGCCTCTACTGAGACCCATTTGGAGTTCGGTATGCCGCAAGATGCTTAAATTATGGAACCCACAGATGTCTCTACCTTAGATGGGTCCGGAGCTGCTGTGCAGGCACTGGCTTCTGAGGGTATTTTCAGGCCTACAGATTTGTATATTAGACCGATGCCATCTTCAAAACTAAGGCCAAAATCTAAATCTGTGTCTAAAAAACTGACGGCTGGGCCACATGTGCAGACCCCTATGCCTAAAAAACAAATGATCAAAATGGCTGAACATTTAATTACTCTGATCAGGGGTAATCAATCCCCTCCTTCTAAGAGGCCTAGGCAAGACATTGATTATGAATCTTCTGAACAGGATTCCATTTCTTCTGACTTTTCTAATGAACAGGATTTGTCTATACCTACTTATGAGGACTCTGATGCAGAAAACTCCATTTCTTCTGCTTCTCCCCCTGAGGATTTTTCTTTTGGGGAAACTCTACATACCTTAAGGGAACATTTTCACTGGGAAAGTCAGGATTTCTCTGAATCTAAAAAGAGACTTGGGGATTTTCTTCTTCTTCCTCAGCATAGGCCTTTGGCTATACCTCCTGTTCTAGACATTGTTGATGATGTTTTTCAAGAATCTAGTATGGCTCCTGATTCTCTGCCTCCGGCTCCTTGTAAGCCAGACAGATACTACAGGGTTCCTGACTCCCACAAATTCCTTTACAAAAATCCTATTGCAGATCCTGAAACTATTTCTCAGGGTTCCAAGGGCATTAAGGCATCTACTGCTAAAAATCCTACCCCTTCTGATAGAGATTCCAAGGCTGGATAGATGGGGTAAGAAGGTTTACACTTCTGCAACCTTGGCAATCAGGGCTTTAAACTGCCAATTTCATATGCTTAAATATCAACAGCATATCATGGGACTGCTTAAACATAAAATTATGTTAATTTCTGACTGTGTGGAAAATAAAGATTTACATGATTTATTGCATTCAGCTGAACAAGTTGGAAAACATACTTTGCAATGTGGTTTTGATTCTTTGGAAGCCTCTTGCAGGGCTGCTGTAACTGGGTCTGTGCTAAGAAGGCATGCTTGGCTCAAAGAGCAAACTCTGTCTGATCATGTTAAAGCAAAATTGTTGGATGCTCCTTTACAACAGGACTGTCTCTTTGGTAATAAGGCTGAAGAAGTTTTAAAAAAGATGGAAGATAAAGCTAAATCTATGCAAATTGTGAAAGATTTCTTACAGGTGCAACCTCCAAGATTTAGTAGGCATTGGCCTACTAAGAACTGGTCCTTTCCAGTCCCTTCGAGAGCTGCTCATGTCAAATCCAGACATTCCAAAGGCTCCAGATTTCAGTCACAAGGAACTTTTAGAACAAAACAATGGGGTGCCTCCACCTCCAAATCTGTAAACAACAAGGCACCTCCCTATGGTAAACAGTCTCAATGACTTTCCTCTACACTCACCAAGCACTTACCTTGTAGCTGCCCCTTTGGGGGGACAACTGGCACTTCATGCTTGAAACTGGTAACTTATAACCCAGGACAAATGGGTTTTAAATGTAGTATCCCAGGGATATAGACTTTATTTCCACACGTTGCCAATCCCAAACGGATGGCCAGACCTGCCCCCAAATCAGTGGGCAGAGGCCCAGAAACAAGTTCTGTCCCTCATAAACATGGGGGCTATTCAACCAGTACCAGAAGAGGAAAAGGGACAAGGCTTCTACTCAAGGCTTTTCCTGGTACCCAGAAAAGACAAATCATGGCGTCCAATTCTGGACTTATCTACTCTAAACACATATCTGGACAGTCCAAAATTCAAGATGCTGACTCTTCAACAGTTACTTCCTATGCTAGGCAAAGATGCCTGGTTGGTAACTCTAGACTTAAAAGAGGCTTACCTGCATATCCCAATCTGGGAATCTTGCAGGAGATACTTCCTCTTCAAAGCAGGCTACTTGCATTACCAATTCTCTGCACTGCCTTTGGCTCATCTACTGCGCCCAGAGTCTTCACAAAGTGCCTGGCTCCAGTAATTGCATTTGCAGGCAAAGAAATATTCAAATATATCCATACCTGGACGATTGTCTAATTCAGGCAAAAAACAAGGACATTCTTCTACAGCATCTGACGTTTGTATAAAAGGGTTCTAACTTGTCTAGGTACACCATAAATGAAAAGAAATCACAACTGGTACCCTTTCAAAAAATTACATTCCTGGGTGCAAGCTTGAATACAACTGCCCGGATGGCTTACCTTATGCCAGAAAAGCAAATTCAATTGGTGACTTACTTCAAACAGGTGGCTACAAAAACCCTGCTAACTGCAAGACAAATTCTGCAAGCCTTGGGGTTCGTGCCCTCCTGCATTCTTCTAATTTCATATATGCAAGACTGCATATGAGGAAACTTCAGTGGTACTTAAAAAGTTTATGGAGTCAACATTACCACAGCCTGGAAACAATGATTCCTATCATACCTTGCCTGCAATTAGAGTTCCTATGGTGGGCAGTGGCCTGCCACCAAAACAAGAGACTGCCATTCACTCCACCCCCTGCTGCCCAAACCCTAACTACAGATGCATCAGATTATGCTTGGGGGGCTCATCTGGTAGGAAAGTGCATTCAGGACAAATGGAGCCCAAATCAAATGCACTTTCATATCAATAAGAAAGAGATGCTAGCTGTACAGAATGCACTGGTAGCCTTCAAGGACTACCTTCGTCCAGGGCAATTAATGATAAAGACAGACAACACCACAGTTATGTGGTACATAAACAAGCAGAGGGGAACACATTCCTAGCCCCTTTGCAGACTAGCCATGGCATTGTGGAACATGGCCTTGACACACCAAATGCAACTACAAGCTCAATTCCTGCCAGGAAAACTGAATACTCTGGCAGATGAACTAAGCAGAAATCTCATGGACCCCCACAAATGGAAACTGGAACCATGGATTTTCAACATTTTGACACGCAAATAGGGGAGTCCAGACATAGATCTTTTTGCCTCACCCCAGAACTATCAGTTGGACAAGTTCTGCACAAGAACTCATCACAAAAAAGCTTGGAACGTGGATGCTCTATCATTCAGCTGGAAAAATCAGTCTATACCTTTCCCCCCTGCCTCTGCTTTCCAAAGTTCTACTAAAAGTAAGACAGGACAAACCAAAAATTATTCTGATTGCTCAAGACTGGCCTTGCCAACACTGGTACCCACTCCTGCGCAATGTGTCACACCTTCCTCTGTGTCACCTGCCTCAGACACCTTACCTACTGTCTCAGTCGAACTACCAAATTCTGCACACTCAGCTCCAAACTTTGAATCTTGCAGCGTGGCTTATCACCTCAATTCACCCTTAGCATCCCTCAGCAAACGTGTGATGGATGTCATTTTGGAGGCGAGAAGGCCTAGTACTAGAAAATCTTATGCTGACAAATGGAAAAGATTCTGTGTCTGGAACCAATCACAAGGAATAAGCACAGCAGTGCCCAATATTCCTCAGATTTTACAATACTTAACTGAGATGCTTCACAAGGGCCTGTCCTTTTCTTCCATAAAAATCCATGGCTCTGCCATTTCAGCTCATTACAACACAGAACCTCTCCTCTTCTCTCATCCTCTGCTAAAGCAGTGTCACAGAGGGCCCAAAAATGTAAGACCTCCCAGGAGAGCACCTACCCCTGCCTGGCACCTCAATTTTGTATTGGAAAAACTCACTCTCCCTCCTTTTGAGCCAGCTGCTACTGCAGACTTAAAATTTCTCTCCTGGAAAACAGCTTTCCTTTTAGCAGTCACCTCAGCTAGAAGGATTTCTGAATTACAGGCTCTTATGGCTGTGAGCCTTTCATTATTTTTCATGTGGACAGGGTGTCTCTCAGGACTAATCCATCCATCATGCCTAAGGTGGTATCCAGTGTGGCTCTTAATCAGACCATTCATTTGCCAACTTTCTTTCCCAATTCACAGAACAAGGGGGAGCAGATCCTACATTCATTGGATGTACACAGACAACTTCGATTTTACTTAAACAGGACAAAATCGCTAAGAAAATCTGAACAGCTACTGGTGGCATTTGCTGAAGGGGCAGAAGGAAAGGCTATTTCAAAGCAGACTATTTCCAAATGGATAAGCCATTGTATTCATTTCTGCTATATGCACTATGGTAAAACTATCCCCCAAGGGATCAGATCACATTCCACCAGGGCTGCATCTACTTCTGCAGCCTTTCTCAGAGGTGTTCCTACCAGAGACATTCTAGAAGCTGCTACCTGGAGCTCAGTTCATACGTTCACCAAACATTACTATTTACCTCTCTTCTCTAAATCCAGAGCTGGCTTTTCCACTGCTGTTCTGCAGAGCCTTATAGCTGGTCCTAATGCTGTATAAATCCATCCTCCCAACCACAGCTTTGGGAATCTACCCAAATGTAATGACTGCAACAGTGAAACACAAAGAACAGTACAGTTGTGTACACTTACCATAATTGTAGATGTTCGAGTATATTCACTGCAGCAGTCCTGGTTACCCGCCCTCCAGCCCCCTGTTTTTCTCTTACTATACCTCTACTTTCTTCTACTATGCTTAAAAGCATTTCTGGTGTATTTGCTTTTGTTTGGAGGTATATTTTTTTGTGTTTTCACTTATATATCTATATCTATATCTATATCTATATATATATATATATATATATATATATATATATATATATATATTTTTTTTTTTTTGCTCCCCTTTTGGGGGGCTCCTGACATCTGAGGCAGCAAAAACTGATGTAATGGTGTCAGCTGCATGTTTTATAACCCTGATGACTTGACATCATGGAAGAAGGGACAGCAACCGACGCAGGACCCAAGACTTTGTTAATCAGGCTGACTGAGGGAAACCTGCCAGCAGATTACCCCAAATGTAATGACTGCAACAGTGAATACACTCAAACATCTACATTTATGGTAAGTGTACACAACTGTACTTTTTTCAGTAACAGACTAGTTCTACTTTAATATTCTTGCTAGTAATTTTTTTTGTTACGTGGTATAGTTTTCTGCAACAATTGCTTACCGTGACTAAGATGCTTAATTTCTTTTACATTGTTTATCTTTTACCACCTTATGTTTTTCTTCAGAGGTTACACAGAAGGATGACCTTTTGTCTTCATCTAAACCACTGTCACTATTTTAACAGCAGAATGAATTACTGTCCTGCAGATTCATTAGGCACTTTAGTCCTGCATTTAAAGTGTACAGTTACACTCATACACTTACATTATACATCATGTCATGTAGTGCCTCCAGCGCCTTGCTGCATTTCCTTTTTGTTTGTGCCTGTTTTAAGGTGTGATCCTTAAAATAATCTCTTGTAAAGTCCTGGTTAATTTTCCTTCTGTGACATCACACTGAAAAGTTCATTTAACTTTGCAATTAGTGATGTCAGTGGGGTAAGTAGATGTATTGAAGTCCATCGATGCAGCCTACTGAAGCCCTCAGAGTGATGTCCTTGACGGATTCTGTAGCATTATGGGGGCAGGTACATAGTATAAAGTTTACAAAGCTTTTTATTTAGAAACTAGCCACATAATTGTGATCGGATAAGCCCCGGGATTCAGGAAGCTTGGCGCAAGGCCGGCGTTAGGCTTGCACCGACCGTGTGGTGTGAAGATGGAGCAGTAGTGCCAAATGCATATTAATGAAGGCGCGCTGCCGCCACAGCCACGTGCATAGTAAAGGAGCGCGAGTGCATAGGGCGTGTCGAAGTTCCGCACAGAGGCGTAGAAATGTCAGCTGTCGACGTGCAACCTAAAATGCTTGCATATAACAATTTGCAAGCAATAGCAATCACATCTGTCAGTGTCCGTGGATACTGAAACGTATGCAAAGCATGCAAGACAGTTCCTGTGAACACAAAATAAAGAAGCAAACACAAATGCACGGTAGGGAATAACGGGTCCCTATCCCGTGAACAAATGACATTGAAAACCGTGTGCCCGTAATCCAATGCAGAGTAGATAGTTATACCAAGTGGAAGTGAAATGCATCATATGTTAGCGCGCCGCCAATAGGTACGTCCAGCCCAATGGTCAGGGTCACCAGCTGACCCATATTGTGAGGGAGGGTACACAGCTGGGCAGATGTGTCCATAACAAAAAACACGATAAATGTACATATCTAGCAACCATATGACCGAATTATATCCCACAACGCATGTAGTAGTCACATACAATAGGTATGTCTGTATTTCACATACCAAATGTGACAGGAAATAGAATAAGTATGTAAACGAAACAGAAGGAGCATATAAATTTCTACAACAATAAGGCAACATGTAGGCTGAAAGGAACAGTATTATCCATACCGTTGACTGTGGGTACGTGTTGTCCAGTACATTTGGATATGTGTCCGGAATATATCCCATCCTGGACATAGGAAAAGGTGGCATCCTACCAATGATTAGAACAGTCGGCCAAAATCTGCACATCAGCGGTCCAAGCCAAACTTGTCAGGATGTGTCACAGTTGAACGGGTATCACCCGGGTATACCAACCATGTCATGAAAGTTAAGTATGGGCGTGTACCTATGTGCGTGAACTATGTGCGTGAGGTATAGCATGTGGAAAGTCAAACATGGCAGGGTAGTCCACACAACCATACAGGTACCTGACATATGTAGGGTATGCAATGTGTTACCTTGACCGAGTCATGGGCCATCAATCAAAGCAATGATGATAGAGTGTCAGGAATATGTGTGTGGGGGGGTGGGTAATGGTATAATCCTCCAAGGCAACACTGTGCCATATGCAGAATAGGTGAACTGGAGGTGTATGAGGGAGCAGTGGGTGAAGCAGAAAGAAACACAAAAACATGTACCAAAGGCAAGCGTCCAGTCTGGTGGACCCCAGCCATAAACAAGCTCTACAACAAAAGGAGGAAGCTACTACAAGATAGAGCAAAATCCTTTAAAGGGAAAACACCCTTGATCATTATAAGTAAAAAACTAAGATCTCTCATAAAATCATCCAAGGCAAATTTTGAGAGAAAAGTCGCTAAGGACTCAAAGGACAATCATAAGGCCTTCTTTAGCTATGTTAGAAACCTGGGAGGAAACTCCCAGATATGCTCAGAATTAGTTCAAAATGATGTAAAAATTACTGAACCTACAGACATTGCCAACATACTGGCTGACAGGTTCAGTGCAAACTTCTCCCCACCCTCCTCCCCAAAAGGTGAGATATCTATACCAGAGAATTATAGCCCCAAACATCTCTAATGCCCAGGTGAGAACTGCTCTCTCCAAGGCAAAAAACACAGCATCCATGGGACCAGATGGTGTCCCCGGATGTGTGCTCCACGAACTCAATGAGGAATTAAACCCGCAGTTAGGGCAGCTGTTTAATCTTAGCCTCACCTCAGGATACGTGCCTAAGGAGTGGCATACGGCAACTGTGGTCCCACTTCACAAAGGCGGTGTCTCCACCGACCCTGGAAATTACCGTCCCATCAGCTTGACAAGCTTGATCTGCAAAGCTATGGAGAGGATCATAATGGAATTCATAAATAAAGACATAGGAGACTTGCAGACTTTGGAACCGACCCAGTTTGGCTTTGTCAAAGGCAGATCATGCCTTTTAAACTTGGTTGACTTTTTCGAAACAGTCACCAAGGCCATTGATGAGAGAAAGGCAGTCCACACAGCCTACCTCGACCTGGCAAAGGCTTTCGACACAATACCCCACTCAGGTATCATTGAAAAACTCATCAGCTTAAATGTAAACCCATACGTCACAAGATGGGTTGCAAACTGGCTAAGTGACAGAACCCACAGGGTCAGAGTTTCTGGCTCCATGTCAGACTCAAAGCCTGTCACAAGTGGTGTCCCACAGGGCTCAGTCCTGGGTCCTCTCCTGTTCAGCATCTACTTTTCAGAAGTACAAGCAAACACAGGAGGATTATGGCTGACAAAATTTGCAGATGACTGCAAACTGGGCGCCATAGTTGAGAACACATCTGACACAGATATCCTTCAGAAGGGTCTTATAGAAACGGATAACTGGTGCCAGAGCCATGGCCTAAAGTTAAACGCCAAAAAATGCATAGTCATACCCTTCGGGAAAAACAAGATTACCCCTAGCTACCATATAGGCGGCAACCCACTAAGCACAGAAGAGGTTATCAGGGATCTGGGGACCCAGGTTGACAGTAACCTTTCATTTGACACTCACGTTGCCAAAGTAGTTAGGAAGACCTTCTACATTGCCCACCTGATCATGAAGGGATTCACATCTAGATCAAGGGAAGTCATCGTCCCCTGTACTCATCACTCATCAGACCAATGATTGAGTACAATGCCCCATTCGAATGTATCTGACACGACACCTGCAGCAACTGGAAAGGCCCCAAAAGTTCCTCACCAAAAGGATAAAGGGTCTCAAAATATGTCCTATGCTGCCCAACTGAAGGAACTTCAGCTCTATTCAGTCGCCACCGCCTGCTCAGAGGTGACCTGTGCCTGACATACAAGGCCATGTCCAACCCAGAATTGATGAACATGCTTCACCTCAAAAATCTAGATCCCTCAGAACTACAAGGCGGGAGACTTAAACCTTGACACGGTTATTAATAGGACGTGCTGGAGGGACAGATTCATCACCCAGAGACTCCCTATGCTGTGGAACAAAATCCCGGTACATGTGAGGCAGAGCACCTCGCTGGCTTTGTTCAAGAGAAATCTTGACCAATGGATGGGAGATCGCAGATATACCCCAGGGATTATCTCAGTGTCACTGCTTGACAGAGGCACAGCAAAATAATGGGCATAGTATCCTCCAAACTAAAGGGGTGGCGAAAGCCACAAAACTCTGGGCTAGGCTTATAAATGCCCTTGGGCAGATAGCCTAGTATGAACCTATGAACATGTATACACATCTGCAATACAACCAGACAGGCCATACTGTAGAACACAATCCCACAAACATATGAATATTAAAATGTGCGATACAAATGTATAGACATGTCACCGGCACATACCCACAGATTGGTCCTGATGGAAATGGCCATATCAAATGCAACACACCTGGATGCATAATGGACTACCCAGCATCCCCTCCACAGCACACAACCCGCTCCCATACCTGAACGTCCACCAAATCCAGCCATACTTGGCCTACTGGTTTGGTGCAGCCACATCTACACATAGTGGCCACTACGCATATGTAGTAGGTAGTGTCACCCTAGGCAGTTTCAGGATTGCAAACTATGTATCCCTTGCACGTAAAACCCCCAGCACATTTTCATAACACCAGAAGAATGTTCGGTATTTGTCTTGTTTTGGTCTTGTTCAATTTTTGGGATATCCTTCATGGGATAAGTAACCTGTGTAAACATTAGAATGGGTATGAAGACACGAAGTGCAGTCCTGTAGATATCTGGACACAAGTTGGAATGTGCAGTAGTGGTGCACGAGACTGTCCAGCCCTAGGTGGTCATGCTGAACCTACTACACAGGATCAAACACCTGCCCGTGATGCACGTGTCCCGACACGAATAAGCGAGAGAATATATTGCACACATTCGCATAATAGCACATGGTGTAAGGGTGATGAAGGCACTGACATAAACAGGATACCCCCTGATCCACTGTGTGAGGGACAATTAATGTGTGTGTAGGTGTGACCTGACCAACAATGATACAATGCCAAATGTCCTATGATTGTAGGAAATAACTATGTACCATACTGCATGTAACAGTTTCCTAAAGCGGTCATGTCAGGATAGAATAAACGTAATTCGTAGAAGAAACAGGCAAACAGCAAAAGTGTCAAAGGTATAAGGCTCACAGCTAGGAAACAAATGAATATTCTAAACCTGCACTGACCGTAGCTATGTGTTGGCCCAAACAATCTGGTGTCCGCAGTAGGGTTACCATCTGTCCTTCTTTGCGAGGGACAG
Organism: Protopterus annectens; assembly: GCF_019279795.1. Classification (NCBI taxonomy): domain Eukaryota; kingdom Metazoa; phylum Chordata; order Ceratodontiformes; family Protopteridae; genus Protopterus; species Protopterus annectens. Next base: position 1,240,126,607 of record NC_056741.1, read on the forward strand.
TCCCTCTTTGGACAGTTGTGTCCTGACAAAATACATTACAAATGGCAAATGTCCTGGGATTGTAGGACATAATTATGTCCCATATGTTATGTAATAGTTGCAGAAAATAATTATTTCAGTATCTAAAATACGTAAATGTTACAAGAAACAGAATAAGCAACCAAACCGCTACAACAATAGGCTTTTATGTAGACAAATAAGTAAAGTTCTGTCCTTTGTACTGACCGTGGGTATGTGTCGGCTTGTAAAATCTGATGTGTGTTCCGAAAATGTCCTATCTTGGCCATTTGAAAAGGTGGCAACCGTAGTCCCCAGAATACATCCCAACCTGTACATATGACAATGTCAATGCTACCAATGGTCAGAGCATTCGCACAATAACTGGCCAGCCTCTTAACCACTCACAAAGCCAGTGACCTTTGGAGGAAAGGTGTTGAATGAGAATGACTACTTACAACAATGAAGAGTAATAGATGCATTTAACTGCAGAAAAGTAGTAGTATTACGAATCTGTCAATACATTCCAAGTTAATAGTACTAATATGGTAGAAGTGTCCGTGATTGTCCCTGAGTTGTCAAGCCTTGTCCCTGTCACTGGAGAAACGCATCCCCGAGTATCACAGAGGTCCATACTCATAAGTACACCAACCGTCACATCTGTTGACAGGACTATTGTATACCTGTAGTGAATTTATAACAGATGCCCAGAATAATATTCTTTGTATCTATAAATGAATGAAATAGTCAAATGGGAAGGCAAACACGTGGAAACCACCCCCAACTTGCATTATGTAGTGGAACCACTCCCCACCCTAAATTATGTAGCGCCGACACAATAATGTGGTCAGAGGTGCCCAAACACCTTCGTCTGTAAACACAGGTAGAATGTTAAAATCTGGACTAACTCTGTCCATGTGGTATGTCAGATCTTCGAACAGCGCCAGGGCAGTTCTAGTCACCAGTTGACTGAGCCTAAACCCGGATCAGCACATGAACAACCTGACAGTCAAACACATGTATGTGCGAGGACTATAAGCGTAGGAGCTCTGAATATCCCTGGAGTGAGTAGACTTGCAGCATGGGTCCAGAGCAGTAGGAAACAGGGAATGTCCTAATTGTAGTACTGCGGTTTTCCCAGCAGGAGAATGGATGCCTGTTGTGTAAGGGAAGCGGTGAGGCATATGTCAGAGTAGCTATGAACCATGGGTATACATATAAATGAGCCAGAACACCAATAGTGTAGTGGTTACAGCATCCGCCCAACGTAAAGGCATTCCCAGTTCAAGTACGACTGTAGCACATATTAATTGTGTAATGAATGCCTCTGTGCTGTAAAGCCAACATTTATACATGTAAAGGTGACCGCGTTCGCATGGGCCCGTTAACCGGATTCCATCAAAGTGGTACTTTCATAAGGAATAAGGCACATGTAATCCCAAAGAAGTGCCTGTAAACATATGTAACTCAGAATAAGTAGATGCAAGTGCGCCTGTGCGGGTGTACGCAGCTATTAGCATAGCAAATGTATGTTGTCTTGTACAGCTGTAACTTTTATATATATAGATAGATGTGTGCATAGATACATATCCACAGACATAACAGAAATATGCAATTATATATCTACATATTTATCTATATATACATATATATATAACTATATATATATATATATATATATATATATATATATATATATATATAAATATATATATATATATATATATATACATATATATATATATATATATATATATATATATATATATATATATATATATATATATATATATATATATATATATATATATATATATATATATATATATATATATATAGATAGATATATCTATGTGTATAGATATGTAAGGAATGCCGAAAGACGAAAGCAAACATAAGGGTTGTGAAGGGAATCCAGAGCAAGTAAGGAATTATGAAGTGCTCGCAGCATATGTCACATAAAGCTGCACAAGTGTGAGTAGAGCACCGCTCTTCACACCAGAGGCAGGGTTATACCAGTGGCCATAACATCGTTGAAGTGCTATGTCAACATTGTAAATGGACGGAATGTAGTACATGTTGCGACCACCTACACTTGTAACCCGCAAATCTTCGTAATCTATAACACCAGGAAAGGCACGTATGTGCAAATATGAATGGATGGTGAGCCTGTGAATACATGAGGCGGTACAAAATGTGTGTAGGGCCCCAATGCTCATGAGAGGGCAATGTGTAAAGGTGTGTCATGGCTGCGATATCAGGTGTATAATGGCTGTTATGTGTGAAAACTCAATACGGGTGTGCAGGAGAAACTATGGATATGCGATTATGGACACAGGAGTGCTAGGGTATGTTGCGCCAGGTGCAATGGAGCGGCCCGTGGAGGTCAGCTAGTATGTAGGTGGGATTCCCAGATGGAGCGTCGTTTGCGTGGAGACATGCGTGAATGGGTGTATCGTTGAAAGACATTGTGCGTCAGGGCTGGCAGCCCGGCATGTAAAACCTATATGCCACCCATGAGCGGAACGGAGTTCTGCTGTGACAACCCCAAAACAGGAAAAGCAGAAAGACACAACTACATGAGGACAACAATATGTTGACGTACAGTCACAGTAACACAAACACACATCCTATCAACAGTAATAATATGAATGTGCACAGAAAAAAACACAGTAGCAGGAATAATAGGCTGCGCATACGAGTAATAGGTCGAATGACACTGTATCACATCCCAGTTAACAGCGGCACCCCAGACATGAAAAACGTGCGACATCTGTCCATTGTATAATGTGCAATATACTGAGCACAAGTTCACTGGAGTGAAGTGTCGGTGTCATTATGATTAAGGCAATAGTATGCTGTTGAAGCAGAGATAAAACACAATACGCATGTGTAAGTGCCCATGTCCAGGAAATGTATAGGTTAACGGACACACAGATGTATATATATAGATAAAAACATATATATACATATATATCTATATTAATTTACATACACATATATATTCATACAGATAAATATATATATATATATATATATATATATATATATATATATATATATATATATATATAAAAACACACAAGGATATACTACGGATATATATATATATATATATATATATATATATATATATATAAAAACACACAAGGATATACTACGGATATATATATATATATATATATATATATATATATATATATATACACAAACAACAGGTACTGATATATACACATACACACAAAACAAAATATATATGTCAGTGTAGATATACACATGTACATAAATAGGTTACTTCACAGCAATTAGGGGTAACATATTTACAGCCCAGGCATATGTGACTGGGAGGTCCAATAAATAAACGTTGTACCCCCCACATTGCCCAGCTAGGCTGGACAGACATACAGACAGGCAATATAGATCAATACACTGCCGCTGTCCAAAACACCGATAGGAAAGTACCAGTGGGAGAGTTCTGCAAGGTCTACACTTTAAACATGGATAACAGTGTCCCTTGCGGGACCCCAAAAATTCAGGGTACGTGTGAATCTGCTGACATTAATACGAGCAGGATGTAGGTGTACATGGAACAGTAGGTTGTGCAAGTGTGATAATACATGGGTTGACAAAAAGTACAACATGTGTCCCGAGACAGGGAGAGTGGGCAATGTGTAGGGATGGGCTCATACCCCAGCTGCGCTCGCAGTAAGTATTTGTCACAACTGCTGTAGAGGGGTGCCAGGTAGGTGGACCATGGATATGCATTAATGGGCTTAAGTGTGCAGGTGCTGGTTGGCAGAGATGTAGTAGGCCCACCCAGTGGAAGTCATTAATATTCCTATGTGGGCATAGCATACGCCTACACCTCCCAAACCTGAAGAGCACATCTACCGGATAGTCTGTAAACCATCGGGGGAATACATAGAGACCAAATCAGTGCAGTGTACCTGATTAGCATGGACGGCCATAGTTATGTATCAGAATGTAACAAAGTCCAAATAAACACTTCCAGAACTAGTGATATTAGGTGAACAGGTGGCGGAATACAGGTAATGACAGATGACAACATGTATGAGTCATAAACAGCATGTACCTCGACAAATGTGAATGAATACATATGCTCTGTGACTGTCAATGTGTCTGGTTAATAGAACCAATCATCTAAATGTGTCCCACAGGGTGTTATGCAGTGTTCCTGATACAGTGTTCATTCACACCCATTGGTATGTGAGTTCTGCTACTGACGGAAAGTGCATAATGTGCTGACCACCTTAGGTAGATGATAGCATAATAGAAGAGGTTCAACACCCGTACGCCTGCGAGGGACACACCTGTCTAGGCAGTTGTGTCCTGCAAAATGACAGTTATGGCACATGGCCTGTGAGTTCGGGAATGGAGGCTATATAGTGTGTTTAGTGGTGTCAGACATCAATTTGTTGTATCAGTAACAGCTACATGTAATAGGAAACAGTATTATCAATAATAATGCTACATGAATAACCTTAACGTATGCAAACCGTGGAAGTCCTGTTTACTACTGGCTGTGGGTATGTGTTGCCTTGACACATGTGATAGGTCTACATATAGGGTCTATAGGGCCACCACCATTCTGAATGGCCAAAGTGGAACCTGCTCTGTAGAAATGTCAGATGTACCAGGGCAGAACATACCTACAGCCATGCATAGTACAGAAATATACATATCGGAACAAAAGCGTAGTCCAGCAGCAGTAAAGTTGCTTATGCTACTACATATGACATATCGACGTGTCAGGTATACAAGACCTGTAACAAGCAACCAGTACAGACACATACAACATGAGAATGTAATTTCTAGAGTATTGTCCATACCACTCAACTGTCCCTGAATGTCAGGTATGTCCCTGAGTTTGACTGAAAGTTTAACTCTGTCCCTCTTAATCCCTCCTAAAATTAGTGGATGTTGAAGGAAAGGTGGTGAATTATACTTACAGACTAATGAAAATAAGTAAGAGTTATAAACAACTGTTACTTCAGAATATGTGTATTAAGTCATATGCTCTGATTCTGTCAATGTTTCAAGTTAACAGCACTACTTTTGTAAAAGTGTCCCTGATTTTTCTTGACCTGTCCCTGATTCTGTAGAAATGTGTCCCCGATTGGTGGAGTGTTCTGGTATTGTCACATGAGATATGCATGATGAGGGACTGTCCCATGCAAAGTGGGAAAGGTGTCACTCCTACAGTCTCCTGTTGGGAAATCTGAAAGGTGGACAACGTGCAGTAGGTATGCAGTAGCATGACTCGGCGGACAGCTGCGTTAACAAACTCAAGTCACATGTCAGCATTTCAGAGTATCGGTTCCCATGTATCAGGCAGATGGGAGCAGATCGTATGAGGAACAAGCATATAATAAGATTACGTCACTGGACAGGCCGCCGAGTCCGTACAGTCGAACGCCTGCCGTCGCAAAATGGTTACACATACCCGATACTGTAGTCATGTAGTCCGATGTAATATGCATCACAAGGGATTGCACACACCCAGCGTGAGTGACAAATGTAAGCAGAAATGTCGATGAGTGAGCGGCTGTAAGCGTGTTTGTCTACCAGTATGCCAGTAGTGCACTGTCAAAGAAATGTGGAGTCTAAACGTGTATAAGGTGCTGTGACCAGAGGTCAGCAGTGCTTAACACTGTGCAAACCCACACACAACTGCTCCCACCTGCTGGAATATGCCTTACCCAGTCTGTATCCAAAGGCGTTGGCCTGTCTGCAAACAAAGAACCGCCCTATACACGTGATGGTAGAAGTACCCCGTGCACATAGCTCATGTGAATTAACAATTGACCATGGCATATGTACAGACAATAGACCACACACACACCATACAGCGCAGACATCCAACAGTATAGCAATGTACTGGCAGATATGTCCAGACCACTGGTGTATGCATGCCTGGCCGTCCTGTGTTTCAGTGTGTGAGCATACCCAGTATGACTGTTACACATGTTGTCGACCGACATTACCATCATACCGTCATGTGTGTGAGCATGCCAAGTATGGTAAACTGTATTGCATGTGTCACATGTCCAGATAGTACTGTGTTGCTGACCCCTCCGTTCTACACAGACAGGTGTCATGCTGTGTCTGCAGGGTAGCTAATGCTCATGTGGCATTGACAGTTGCTACATGTCTGCATAGCGTGGGGGGACATCCAACCACAACCACAGTCTTACACAGCACCGTGGGTGGTGCACATGTCTCTCACATGTGTAGGTTTGACGAGGGGGCACAGCCAACAGTTGTACACATCTGCTGCTACTGTACTGGTATGCCGGGTACTCCATATCAGTGTGTGGACCTACCTAAATTGCTGGGTGGAGGGATACCGGGGTACGTCAGTTCCCAGCTTTAATTACCAGCACAGGGGTGTTGGATGTCCTAGCTTACACAACCTACATCAAACTGCCTGGCCTGCTGTCATCTATGTGTGTCTTAGGGGGTTGGGGTCATTCATTGGGCATATCCATAGGCCATCGTATATCATTTGTCTGTATTGGTCCACATCTGTCCAGCTGCATGGAACGTGTATGGGCTGTATGGACACACATGATGGTCAGCCTATAATCTGCAGTGGGTTAGGACACCCTGTGTACTACAGGCTACCATTGTGACCCCTTATGTGCTACAGAGGTCATGGTGCTACTATGGATGTGTACTGTCTGCTGCCCTAACATTTGGCCACCACAGTCACTTTTATGTTCACATACATACCATAGCAATGGGTAACTACACATTCTAATACAACTGCCACTTGTTAGGTCAGTAGACATACCCTGGATGTGTTCCAGACTTGAGGACTGTGCTGGAGTGCTGCCTATGTCGGATGCACACAGTGCACCTCCTATACATGGCCGAGCACAGATACTGTCATGTTTGGCATCCATTGTACTGTGTGCGAGTCAGAGAGGGGAAATCCGTGGGTACCTACTGTGTCAGTACATATGCCTTGTGTTGCCTCTTTGCCAAGGGCAGATCATACTGTGCACGGGCTTTCGCCAACTGTACCCTACTCAGGTAGTTCCTTCACCAAGTCACACTGTGCCTGTACAGGCCTTGGCAGTGGTGTTGGGCTGTGTGGCCCTGCCCCATGCTGTTCCTGCTGCAACTGTTATTGCAGGATAAGATTGTGTAGCATAGCAAATACCATAACAACTTGTATGCATGTAGCTTGTGAATACTGCAGAGCTCCAACGGATGTGTCTGGATACCAGAACTGTGAACTGAGCATCCCAAACACATGCACAAGTATATGTCTTGCCTGTGCATCCGCCTCAGTATGGTGTGAGTGATGTCCTTCAAGGATGCATCTGCAGTCCTTACAAATGGGTTGTCCTGTCGTCAGGCAGCCCTTCAGTCGGCCGGATTCCAAAGTCTGGGTCTGGCCTCGGCTGGTGTCGCACTTCACCCGACGTCATAGCTGCAGTTATTCGGGTATAAAGGCATCAGCCGACGCCATTTTTCTCAGTCTTTCTTGCCGCGTGGCGCCCGAAGCAGAAGCTGTTTGCAAGTGCCGGTCGGTCAGAACCAGAGATTACTACTACCGAAAACTACTTCGAAGACTTCTAAAAAGCTAAGTACCCCGTTGGGGACTCTTTTTTGCCTCAGCCAATGTCAGAAAAAGTGAATAACTGTTTAACTTGTGGGAAACAAATACCTCATAAAGATTTCCACTCTTACTGCTTACCTTGTCTAGGCCCAGACCACGGCGTCGCAGCTTGTGTAGCCTGTGGTTCTTTTCACCGGCGGGCGCTTTGCCGCCGGTAGGAGTTTGCTGAGGAGTTTTTCGGCTCCGATTTTGCTTATATTATGCCGTCGGATCCTCCGACTTCGCAAATATCTAAAAAACGCAAGGAAAAGGACCGACACTCGCAGTCCGCAGTTTCGGCCGAAACCGCGGTTAAGCCAACCGCGAGTGTCTCGGTTTCGCTGAAACCGAGCAAGCGGTTCCTCCTTCAGCCGAAAACTTTCCTCCTGCCGAGGCCTCTTCTAACCTCGTGGAATCGGCTTCTGATATCCCACCTACTGTTACAGTTTCTCAGGAATTATCAGACACTATTCCCTTGGATATTTCAACCCCTGCACGTGGAGCTGCTAGGCCACCTACAGCCATGTCCATTAAGGCCTTTGCCAGGGCTAAAGCAGCTAAAGCTACTAAATCTGTGCCTGCTAAGCCCCCTCTCACAGGCCTAGCTCTAGTTCACAAATGCTTAGTTTAGCAGAGGATCTCATTTCTTTAATCCGAGGATCCCAACCTCAACCAGACAGGGCCTCTCACCCACCTCCAGAGAAGAGGCCTAGAGCAGAGCCCCCTGAGCCAGTGTCTACAGATGATTCCTCTGATGACTCAAATGATTCAGACCCTCCAGAGGCCCCATACTCCCCTTATGAAGACTCTGATGGTGAAGAGTCCATTCCTTCTGCCTCTCCGCCTGAGGAATTTTCCTTTGGGGAAACCCTGCATGCTATGAGGGAACAATTTCAGTGGCAGGGCTAGGATTTTTCAGATTCCAGAAAAAGGCTTAGAACTTTTCTGCATTTACCACAACATAGGCCTTTAGCCATACCTCCAGTTCTTTCTGTTGTAGATGATGCATTTAATGATGCTTGTACTGCTCCTGATTCTCTGCCTCCGGCCCCTGTTAAGCCCGATAGATACTACAGGGTCCCGGACACACATTACCACTTGTATAAGGCTCCCCTTGCAGATCCAGAAACTATCTCCCAAGGACCTAAGGCTGTAGCAGCCACCTCTGCCAAAACCCTCCCTCTGAAAGGGAATCCAGATCCTTAGAGAGATGGGGTAAAAAAGTTTACACTTCTGCTACTCTTTCAGCTAGGGCCTTGAACTGTCAATTTCACATGATGCAGTATCAATAATTTTTGCTAGATCAGTTAACCAAAAAAGTGTCCTCAGATGAAACAGTAGACAAAAAATATGTGCAGGAAATGGTACATAACATTCAACAAGTCAGTAACCATTCCCTAAAATGCGGCTATGATGCACTGGAGGCTTCCTTTAGATCAGCCATGACTGGCACAGTCATCAGAAGGCATGCATGGCTAAAAGAACAGGCCTTACCAGACCATGTCAAATCAAAACTATTAGATGCTCCTATGGATAAAATCAATTTGTTTGGCTCTCCTGCACAACAAGTGCTGAAGAAGATGGAAGAGAAGGCAAAATCTGTCCAAACAGTAAAAGATTTCTTACAGGTCCAACCTCCGAGGTTTAGCAGGAATTGGCCCTCCAAGAATTGGTCCTTTCCAGACTCCTCCAGAACTCAGAGAGGCAGGAATAGGCGTTCAAGAGGCAGAAGCCAATCCAGGGGTGCTTACAGAGGACGTCAGTGGCAGGGCAACAACCAGCGAGGCACAGCCACAGACACAGCCACCACCACAACGACAGGACAATCACAGTGACTTGGCTCTAGCACCGCCTACCAGGGAACAACTGCAAGCACCCTTAGGCGGGAAGCTAGCCTTATTTACGACAAACTGGCATTACATCACAAGAGACAAGTGGATTTTACAGATAATAGACCAAGGTTACAGGTTTCACTTCCATACTCTACCAGGGAAGAGAGGAATGCCAAACCTACCTCCAAATCAAAAGACAGAAGCACTAAAACAAATATCCCAATTATTAAGGATGAGAGCTGTAGAAAAGGTACCATCTATGGAGCAAGGGAAGGGATTTTACTCCAGACTCTTCCTGGTACCAAGAAAAGAAGGCAAATGGAGGCCTATTCTCGACTTGTCCACTTTAAACACATTTCTCATTGTTCCAAAATTCAAAATGCTGACCCTACAGCAGCTTCTTCCCATGCTGGGCAAGGAGTCTTGGCTGGTGACTCTAGATCTCAAGGAGGCATACCTGCACATCCCCATACGACCAAACTGCAGAAGATACCTCAGATTTCTTGCAGGATCAGAGCATTATCAATTCTCAGCATTGCCCTTTGGCTTATCTACTGCACCCAGAGTGTTCACGAAATGCCTGGCATCAGTAATTGCTCATTGCAGGCTTCAGGGAATCCAAATCTACCCATACCTGGACGACTGCCTGATACAAGCGGACAACGAAAGCAAGCTAGCAGAAGATTTACAAAGGGTCATTTACCTGCTACAAGCCCTGGGATACACAGTCAATTTAAAAAAGTCAAGGCTGATACCATCCCAGAAAATAACCTTTTTGGGTGCAGAATTGGACACATCAAGGCAAATGGCATTCCTAACAGTAGAAAAACAGGAGCAGCTACCTCTCTACTTCTTGGTCTTAACAAAACAGAACCATCTGACAGCAAGAAAAGTTCTGCAAGCCTTGGGCTTCATGGCATCCTGCATAATATTGGTTCCTCATGCCAGACTGCATATGAGAAAACTACAGTGGTACCTAAGGAATTTATGGTCTCAACACAAGCACAGCTTGGAAACCCAGATTCCCATTATTCCATGCCTGAAGCAAGAATTCCTATGGTGGGCTCAGGCTTGTCAATCAAACACAGGATTGCCTTTCCACAGTACTCAACCAAGCCAAACCATCACGACAGACGCCTCAGACCTCGGTTGGGGGGCACACATGCTGGACAAGTGCATACAAGGCTTATGGTCTCACGACCAGCTGCACCTACACATAAATCTAAAGGAAATGCTGGCAGTAAAACTGGCAATTCAGGCATTCAGACCATTCCTTCAGCAAGGTCTATTGATGATAAGGACAGACAACACCACAGTTATGTGGTACATCAACAAACAGGGAGGCACACACTCGTATCCTCTTTGCCGGATGGCACTGGATCTCTGGAATGTGGCCCTGAGCTACAACATGCAGTTAAAAGCAATTTTTGTACCAGGAAAAGAAAACATCCTAGCAGACATTTTAAGCAGGACTACCACGGATGCCCACGAATGGATGCTGCATCCGACATCTTCAAAACCATTACAAGAAAATGGGGACTCCCAGAAATAGACTTATTTGCATCCCCACGCAATCACCAACTAAAGAAATTCTGCACAAGGACGTACCACCCACTTGCTTGGAAGGTGGACTCCCTATCCTTCAGTTGGAAAAAACTGACAGCATATGCATTTCCACCACTTCCTTTGATGCACAAAGTGCTATTGAAGATCAAAGAGGACCGTCCAAGGATCATTCTGATAGCTCCAGACTGGTCAAGGCAACATTGGTACCCATTACTGAGGAGCATGTCTCGGGAACAAATATGGCCACTTCCCCTGGTTCCCTTGCTGTTAACACAGAACAACTACAACAATCTGCATCCAAACCTGAAAACTTTGCAGCTGACTGCCTGGAACATTGCATAAGACCAATTAACCCAAATCTATCCCACAAGGTTAAAGACATTATCCTTGAGGCTCGCAGACCTTCAACAAGGAAAAATTATTCAGCAAAATGGAAAAGATATCTCATTTGGAGTACTGAAAAAGGAGAAGATGTGTCACTGGTAAACATAGCCAACATTCTGGAATACTTGGCAGAGCTCTTCCATACAGGCCTGTCCTATTCCTCCATCAAGATTCATGCATCAGCTATTTCAGCAGAATACGACTTGGATCCTCCTGTCTTCTCACATCCTCTGCTCAGTTTCTGAGAGGAATTAAAAATGTAAAGCCTCCTAGGAAGCCACCATTACCAGCATGGGACTTGAACTTTGTGCTAGAAAAATTGACACTTCCTCCTTTCGAACCAGCAGCAACAGCAGAATTGCAATACTTATCATGGAAGACTGCTTTCCTGCTGGCAATCACTTCAGCAAGAAGGGTATCTGAACTTCAGGCATTAATGGCAGTGCAACCCTTCCTGATCTTCCATCAAGACAGAGTGTCCATGAGAACAAATCCTTCCTTTATGCCTAAGGTGGTTTCCAGAGTTTCTTTAAATCAGGCTATCCACCTACCTACATTCTTCCCTAACCCACAGAACAGGGGAGAAAGACTGCTACATACCTTGGATGTACATAGGCAATTATGCTATTACCTGGACAGGACCAAGGGCAATAGAAAAACTGACCAGCTACTGGTAGCATATGCAACAGGAAGGGAAGGAAAAGCAATTTCAAAACAGACAATCTCCAAGTGGATAGGAAATTGCATTAGATTTTGTTACTCCTACCATGGAAAGAAAACTCCAGAGAACATCAGGCCTCACTCTACAAGGGCAACAGCCACTACCACAGCCTTCTTATGAGGAGTGGCTACCAAGGACATTTTATAAGCTGCTACTTGGAGCTCCGTGCATACATTTGCCAAGCATTATAATTTACCTTTATACTCTAGATCCCGAGCAGGCTTTGCCACGGCTGTTTTGCAAGGGATCCTAACTACACCATAACTTTATTTGTCCACCTCCCCCAGTTTGGCTATGGTATTCTACCCATTTGTAAGGACTGCAGATGCATCCTTGAAGGACATAGTACAGTTTTGTACCTACCATAAATGTAGATGTCCGATAGGAATGCATCTGCAGTCAGGATTACCCACCCGCCTTCCCTCTGTGGTGCTCCTAGGGTATTTGCCCATCTTATAGCTAGCTGGGGGAATCTATTATGGTGTATTTGTTTGTATATATGTACATACATGCTTATTTTTTGTGTTTGCTCTCTACTATTTGGAATCATTGGCATTTATCCAAATTTAGCCTTCCAAGAGGGCACCTGGCATCTGGGGCAAGAAACACTGAGGAAAATGGCGTCGGCTGATGCCTTTATACCCGAATAACTGCAGCTATGATGTCGGGTGAAGTGCGACACCAGCCGAGACCAGACCCAGACTTTGAAATCCGGCCGACCGAAGGGCTGCCTGACGACAGGACAACCCATTTGTAAGGACTGCAGATGCATTCCTATTGGACATCTACATTTATGGTAGGTACAAAACTGTACTTTCAGGTGTGTGTGCATTGCTGATGGGTATCATCAGCCATGACACCAGTGTTTACCCAGCATCCCCCACTAGGAGACTGTAGGGGATGTCCATATTGGCATTGGTGTGCTACAGCTGTGTCAGAAGCCATATATCGGACACATCATTGCTTCCAGGGCACACAGCACACACATTCAATCTCATGCCCTGGCCATCGCATATGGCTTAGCTGTTGGAGGGTATGCCCCTGCAGTGACTATAGGCCCTACCCCACTCACCGGGTGGTGCTACGTATGTGTGTGCAGGCCATAACACCCAGTACCCCAGGGTAGTCATCCATGTGGTTGAACGGATGCATATTGCTGGTCTACTAATCACGTGTGTTGAGGACATGTACATGCTCACTAGCATGTGTTGACATGGCGTCTGTGAACTGGTGCAATACTCTGGATGCAGATGCCTGTGAGATACCCATGATATCCCCAGTTGTGCTGTGTGTGGTACCTGTAGCTAGTACACCTAGGCCAACACATACCATGGTATCCACTGTGATGTGTTTCCCTCAGCCTGTTTGATGTGTCAGGTGTGGCAGGCACAGGTCAACAAGCTGCTGTAGGAGGTCTCTGTCCACCCCATAGTGCTCCAACATCCCCAGCCCATGTAGCCCCTGGTAAGTCATCCTCGGTCTATAAAGTCTTATATCACCCCAGTAAGGGTTGTTCGGCAGCATACACATCCTCACTGCCCCAGCCTCCTGCACATGTTGGTATATGTTGCCTGCTGCAGCCTGTGTCATTTGGTTGAACTGTGTCGTGAAATGTCCCTGCATGTATACATCAGTGGTGTAGAGTGCGGGCAAAGCCTGTGTGTATGCTGTTTGCTCGCATTAACGTACTGTTCATGTGCGGGCTGGCCATGTCATCTGCTAATTGTGCTGATCAACACCTGTTTGTGCAGCCTGTACACCCTGACTACCCCACCACTGCTGTCATCCCTCCCAATGTCACCAGGCAGGTATAGACACACCCTTAGCTTAGGTGTGCTAAGGCAGGAACACTCCCAAGGCACAGTACTACAATGTAAGTACAGTATGCCTGACCCCCCTCCCATGCTGTCAACTATATTCGAGACCTGCACCCAGCTGACTACACACATACACTCCAGGGACCAGCAGCAGACCCTGGTGATAAATGTGATACACTATAGTCAACCTCATCTGCATAGTATAGTCTCCTAATGAATAGTTATATGACCCATACCGAACCTCCAAATTAATAACCACTGCTCAGTGTCGCTCAGATCCATACACAGCTGGCAACAGCTGCCATACTATCACCATATTCTATGTCCCATGGTCTTCCCAGCAACAAAATAACCGGTGTCTACATAACTACAACCCGTGGCCCTGCACACTGCAGACAATGTGCATTACCACCACGCCATGGCAGATATACATAGATCCCAGGTTATCACGTACAGATCATCTGGCACAAACATTCAATAGTGCTGATGTCCCCAGACATATATGTTCACATCTATGTCCACCTCTACATCTACATGTATCATATATATTATTTGTATACATATGTACATGGACATATACATATACACACATATACATGTATGCACATATGTAGATATGGCATTTATATCACAACAACGGACCACATGACAGCAATGCATTAGACAGGAATGAAAAGGAAACTACATGTGCCACCTGCATCATGTAGTATTGCTACTATCAAGGCACGTGTGTTATGTTGCTTCACACGGATTAGACCATATCAAGGGTAAGAGTAGGGCTGCTGACAGTTACTCACCAAACCTATTGGCGAATGTATGTGTTGACAACCCAGTGTCTTGGCAGAATATGTGGGCTGTGGACACTATATAGGTCAGCAACAAGACACACTGAACACATCCCGCAGCTAGCCACCCACAGATATCAACACATACGGTATAACTGCCAAACACACACACCTGCCATGCCTTTAATCGAGGACCTACCTGTCTAGTCTACCACACTACAGCATTATGCAGTAACAGAATGTGCTACCGAGTTCCAGCATCACCGCACTCCCACAGGCATACATCTAGGTGGATGATATCATCTGCAAAGGCAAAGACGCCGATAGGGAATGTATGGGAAGTGAGACATCTAAAAGCATTACTCTGACCCCAGGCAGCCGCAAACACAGACACACACACACACACACACACACACACACACACACACACACACACACACACACACACACACACGAATACACACTTGGCAGGGCTGGGAGTCGAACATAACACCTAACTACCTCATCACACTACAGCATTACGCAGTTACAGAATGCGCTACTGAGATTACTGGAACACAGCACTCCCAGAGGCATACTTCTAGGTGGATGACATCATCCACAAAGGCAAAGACGGCAATAGGGAATGTATAGAGAGTGAGCAATCTAAAAGCATATTACTGTCCAAAGGTAGACGTAGACAAACACACAGCAGTGGTATTAGCAGGACAACTACCTATCTACGGAGCACTATTACAACACTACATAGATACGAGATGCGCCACAGACAGTACACCCTTCAAGACAGTCAACCAGTGTGTTCAATGTAGGCATCCATCCTGACGTGGGGTATGGATATCTGTTGCCTGGATGACCACCATCACTATACAGGATGTCAATGGCCATGCCCATACACAGAGGCACATCACCGACACAAGGTGTCACTGGGCATGCTCACACACTTAGTATCACATGTCCGTTTGAAATGTATTGTTTGTCCATCTACACAATGGCGTACTGGGTATGCTCACACACTTAGTAGAAGCCAAAGGCTGTCTTGCATGCACACACATTCTAAACATGGAAGAGCACAGTATGGTGTTACTGTCCCCACGTACATGAAGGCCACTCACATGTATTGACCAGTACACACTCAAGAGCCATCAGGATGTCTCAGGTGAAGATCACAGAGGTAAATGTCGCATTCTACTGTGTAGCCCTCAGACATCACCATGTCCTTGGACCAGCAACACACATCCATACATTACCATAACACCCTGTGACTCATGACCAGTGGACTGTACATAGGTCTACAGCAACTGTACAGACTACACATGTACTGACAGGGTTCCATCATGTGTTATGCAATGCAATGATACCACTGTACATAACCAGGTCAGCTCTATACATAACAGGGGCCCTGGGTCTTACACAGCTGTGACAGATAACTGTCGCTGTACACCAAAGAACACACGTTTGGATATGACATACATGTAATTGCAGTAGATATGTGCATGGACCACACACACACACACTCACACACACAACACATATGTACATAGCATAGCTTTTGCTGTCCTCCATGCAGACAAGTGGCTACAGCAATCACACGCATGCACATGGAAGGTAGGCCCATGGCTGTTGAATGCTAACAGTACACAAGGTAGCAATGTTGACCAAGAAAACATTCCCTCTGTACTAGTTACCCATGACACCCATCATATCATGCAACAGTACATGTGTTATGTATGTCATCACACATGTCCACCAATTGCAATGCATACAAACATGGCTACATGACAGGCATGTAGGACCAACACACATGTACATGTAGTGGTGTGCATGCAGCTACCATGCATGTGCAGTAGCTGATGTATATAATTCATCTATGCCTAACTACAACATGCAGTTGCAATGCAGCCCCATCATTGACACCTGTATATGGTGAAATACTGACAGTACGGTAGGATGTACATCAGGTATGGATGGATGTGTGTACATAAAGTGGTGAACCACCTTTGCAGATGGATGTTTGCAGGGGATGGCTCACAGGTGTGTCACAAGCCATCCTACCATTACATGTGCAAACAGTACGCTATGTTACTTTTACTTGATGGTGAAGACATAAAACCTACACAGCGGTCGGGTGTTACTGACTGTAAGTCACGTGACACCTGTAACACTTACATCCTCCCGTGTGCATATAGCAGCACAACTGCCAAAGGTAGCGTTGGTACACATAATGCGGCCAATACTGCTGCATGTCTGTCAGACATATCATCATATAGCAGGTGTATCATTCACAGTACTGCCATGTGTGTTTGCTTGTGTAACCATATATGCCACATATGGTGGGGAATACATCCCAATTGTTACACATCCCTGTACACTGTTGTAGAGATCTGTACATACTGCAGTGTGGAAAGCATGACGTAGGCAGGGGTGTGGTGTGTGTATCACATGCATGTCAGCTATCCATATGTGAATGACATTTGTGGACTCCACAGTGTGTGTATGTGTGTATGCATGTATGGCTGTCTGGTGCATGGAGTGAGGGTGTATGCTACAATACAGAACAGACAGGATCCCTAACCCCACATGGTGATGCAGTCTACTACCCTGTTGATGCCATCAGTCTCAGCCTTACTGGCTACCTGTACATGTTCATTCTCTGTGTCACTTTGTGTGGGTGCACAGTACTGTGAGGATGATTACCACATAGGCAGGGGTCCTCACCTCAACACTATCGAGTGTGCGTTATAGTGTTGTTGACCCCATGAGTGTGGGCATGTTACTGTGTGTTTCTGTGTATGTCTGTGTCTGTTCTCATCCTGTAATGTGACAGGGTATTACTGCTACACAGTGAGGCCTCATGCTATCAAGTGGCCTCTAACGTTATCATCGGCCAGACTGCTGTGTAAACCCCCCCAACATGTCAACATACCTGTGATGTGACCTGGTATGGATGTCACATCTTCAGCCACTGTAGCCTATTAAACAGCCCACATGCTTTTGGATCAGTAGATGTGTGGACATCTGTGGTATGGTAGCCTTTCTAACAGTCATGTTGAGGCTACGTATAGCATGCTGGTATTGCCATACATGCCTGTGAGTACTCCACATTTACACATGGGAAACTGCAAACACTGCTAATTGTTGGCACATGCAAGTAAACCATAAGGAGGGAACCAGGGCATCATTACCAACATGTTGTTACTGTTGTTACAAAGACACATACTGTGAACATATAACAATGCATTATAAACCTGTACTACATGGTATGTCTGGTGCATGTCAACAGTACACAACTAATGTAATATACACTTCTCTCACTATTCTGTTCACCCTGTGCATCAGACCATTTGAGCATATCCCTGCACTGATGGTGTGGATGACAGGGATGCGGCACAGGCATCATCATATGCACAGGGTGATAATGTTTGCCAGGGGCATAGGCTGCACCTGTGGATGACATCATGTGTGTGGGTAAGGGCCGGTGATCTGATTGGACATGTGTGGTCATTATGCATGTGGGTGTTGCGGTGTCCTACAAAAGTTTTTGCTGTGTGCGTGTATGATTGCATACAGTTCTGCCTTTTGCCAGGCCTACACAGGGGTATTATTGACAGCTCCAGATTGTACAGACCAGGATGTACATCTCACTGTGTCCGGCCATGGCCACGTGACCTGTGCCTGCCAGGAATTGCACGGGCAATACCAGGCGGATGTACAGATTGGCTACTGTCTGATGACACATGTCCACTGGAACCGTGTTCCCGCTGGGAACATCCAGGGCCACGTCCATGTGGCCTGCTGTATCCTGGTGTGGACAGCGCAGCACCAGCTGCACTGCTACTGCTACTGCCACTATGGGAGCGGGCATGTGAGGTGGCTCATTCACGCTGACCTGCACTACATCCACGTGGCCTATGCCTCACTCCTACCAGATGTTCCAGCACAGACAGCTCATGCTCGCGGATTACCATGCCACGGTCAAGGATTCTGACCATGTCACCCAATCACCTGTCCAAAACATCAGCAATCTGCTGTTGAACATTTGCCAATGCCTGGATGTTGTCATTTAGAGTATGGATAGCAGCCCTCTGAAGCCTCTGCCCTTCTCTGTTCTGCCGTTCAGCACGTGCCTGTACTGCCATTACAGTCTGGAACATGTGTCTGGTGACAACAGCTGCTGCGCTCTGTCCTGCAGGTGCATGTCTGCCAGAGGTCCTCCTATGAGCAGCACTGGCCACATGCCTGTGTGGCAAATCTGCAGTCATTACACTGACACTATGGTGTGGAGACACACCTTCTGCAGCCACCACATGTTCCTGTTCCAAGCTAACACATGCTGACTGTCCTTCCTCTATGGCCACTGGTGATGGGGTATGTGTTTGAATGAGAACTGTGTGTGGGGAAGAGGTAGACATAGCTGGGATGGCAACCATTGGCATAGATTCAGCCCCTGACAACCCTGCCTGTACCTCATGCATATGCCCATCACTGCTAGTATCTGTGGGGACACTAACATCAGATGGACCGCAGGAGGGTAACGCACCTACATCACCTGTGAATGCAAAGAAAGACTCTACATTACAATAGACACACACACACACAGGCACACACACACACAGACACACCATGCATGTGATTTGACAGACGGCATGCAGCATTCATGTGATACAGCAGACAGCATGCAGCTCAGACATTAATAGTGGTAGTTAACATACCTCCCTGGGTTGCACACAACAGCAAGCAGGTGTCATATCAGTAGCCATGCAGTTCACACAATCATGGTAGTAAGCATGCATCCCTGTGATACACCATGTGGACCAGCACAGGTTAACAGTACACATGGCTGAAGTGACCTTGACATGTAATCTGCTGACGTATGCATTGACATGCATACATGTCTGACACAATGGTGGCCTGACACATGTACAGCGTTGTAATGGGTATCACATTGCAGTGTTGTCTGTATGCCCTACAGATAGAACGCACGTTTAGCAAATGTGCATGAGCATGGAAGGGTAGTGTGAGGCATCTACAGTGTGAAGTACAGACACTGTGCCATTGCATGGCATCATGAGGTGTCTATATTGCTATACAGTGTGTAATATGCACACATTGCATAGCCATAACTGCATGCATACACATGACATAACTGTGGATTGTGACCCACGTTGCTGAGGTGTATACACACCAAACCATGCTGTGTCATGTGACAGGTCACTGGAAGATCTATGGATGACACCCCTGCACAACTACTACAGAGTCTTAGTTGCCTGACAACCATGTCCACACATGGCAGACTTGTCAATACACCATGTCCCACATGACATTGATGTACCACACACACGAGGTGCACGGCTGATGGTGATGACCAACAGCAGCAAGGGAAATGTACGGTATCTGTGGTCTGATGTGGTGTCAATATCTGTGGAAGCTGTATGGCTGACTACTGTCATGCTATGACACAGTCGTGATGTTCAACACATCTTATATGGTCGACTTACGTGACACCTTCACTAGCTGTGCACAGGCTTTTAGGATGTCCAGTGTACCACATCAACTGTATAATCAGTCAGCTAAGGCTATAGTTGGACCATGTGTGTGGACAATGTGCAACAGGGTGTATACACATCACATCTACTGTGTGGCTACATGTCTCTGGCCATCCTCCATGGCTATGTGTGAACATGTGTTGGCCAAATGTTTGTGATGACCGTCTATCTCACATGTCTGTGTAGTCCCATATGACATACACCCATAGATGTTAGATATGTCACTGTCCACAGGGCTATGCAGACAATGGGTTGTATGTTTGGTATGTGGGGTATGTATTATGGGATAGTGTGACAATATTGCAGCCAGAACACTACATGACTGGGACATGTCAGATGGCACATCACAATGTGTGCACCCATTGTAGAGGCATATAACACAATGGTGACTCCTGTGGGCTGCCCATATCCCAGCTCACTGTGTGGTACTGATTGCGTACCACACATGTGTTGTTCCAATGTATAGTACATATGCCTACATTGAACAACACCTCCACCATTGTATGCACAGCTGTCCACACATGTAGCAATGACAGATACTGTGGTTTCATGTCGGTGTTTCATTTCATTTGTATATATTGCACATGGGTAGCCAGTGTGAATGATGGGAGATGTGACCTGTATATCATGAGTGGACCATACATCATGTGTACATGTGTTAACTGGCCACATGGCGAATAGATATATGCATTAACATGCCTGATACTGATGACAGTCTCACCTGCAACGGACTGATGTCTGTGCGGCACGCCAGAGGTACCTGTATAGGGGTGACACAGCAGTTTGAACATTATCCATGACTGTATGACAGCCACAGGGTGCACTGTGCATGTTAACACATTCGCCTGTACAATAGCATATAGTATGCACATGTGTGCATACAAAGGGTAGCATACTGTAGTATGCAGCATGTGTGTAAACATACCTTGCATATGATGTTACATTACATATTGTACAGTGACACATGCAACTAAATGGGATATAATAGTCATATGTGCAGTAGTGACTTACCAGGCAACTCCAGGCTCATTGGTTGGGAGACACCCACCTCCACGATGGCAGCTAGTGTTTGTGGATGCTGTTCTGAGGGTGTCCCCAGGCTGGCCAGTAGCTCCTCAGTGTGTGTGAGTGGGGGCTGGGTTGGTGGCCCACCACCTCTTCCACCTTGTTTCCTGGTGATTGCAGTGGCACGCTGTTTCGCATGTCGTACCAAGTCCATGCAGTGTCTGCGCACCTGCTGGTAGGTGCGGTTATGGCCACCCACATCATTAACCCTCCTGCAAAGATCCTGCCACAAGTCATCATGCTGTTGGGCATGCTGTGGCACATGGCTGAACAACACCTCGTAGTTCTCATGGAGGTATGGGATGAGGACATCATCCTCCTGGTGGCTGTACACTGGCAGGCATGAACGAGGCATTATCTGGAAGACATAATGATGGTGACAGGTCACAGTTGTACAGAGATACAGCTGCACATACATTTGTATTAAATCTAGTACATCTGCACAGTTATCTTTGCAAATCATCATGACACTGACATGACTGACATGTTTGTGTCACACATGTAACACCCGTTATGTATTGGATATCATCACCATATATGTGTGTCACCTCATTACATTGTTCATACTCCATGTGAATGCTGTCTTGATGCGGGCATGTCTGTTTGCCTGTATTGGTGTTCTTACCTATCAGCACATGCCTGGATGTGTCCACAGTGATGCTGTTGACCTTGATGCTGTGTATCTGTCACATATCAACACATATACTGCCTTAATGGACATGAGCAGTGACAATGCACACATACGCATGGAACCTTTACATGCATGTGTTTTGCCATATACATCTACACGGCACTGTACAGCAGTTCAACATCCTGCCACGGATCGCCTGTGTTGCACATGTGATAGACATGAGACAATGGCTAGCCGGACATCATTCGCAAGGATGGTTATCAACTATAGCATGTATGGGCAAGGTTTCCTAGCTGTATCCAACAGCCATTTTGCCACCCCGAGGTGCATCAGTGCCACATTACTGATCCAGACAGTTAATAATACATCTACCATGCGGTCATCACATCGTGTATGACAGAGATGACATGTGCAGCTTTGATGGACAGGGTTGCATGGTATGGCAGGAGTATGTAACATGTATGGCACAGGGATCTGTCCAGCATGTGGCGATCCTTGTAGTAGGATGGTGGCTGTCCATGACGTATGTCTTTCAGATCAGGATATGTACGTGTAGCATGTCCAACATCACAGTGTAGCACATGTCTTTATGCAAGGTATCCAGCATGCTGCATAGTGGAGGTGAGGATTGTGAAGGCTGGTATCGCCCATCCATGCATGGCCAATACCCCTTAAAGGTGATATGTCATCCGATATTGGTCACCCGAGTGCTGAGTATGCCTGTCCAATGATCTCCATGCTCAATGATGGCACCCTGTCATGACATGGGTGCCTCGTATGACTACCTAATAGGCCTGGAGACGTCACCAACTCAGGGAGGTGAACTGCACGGCACTATCCCTTACACAGTGTCCATAATGTTGACCGCTGCCTAGGTGGTAGTTAATGGGTACAGGGTTATTCACCTAGCAGTGACAATGCTATTATCAGCTGTCAGACTGTGCACATATGTCACACACCTCACCCACAAAGCCCATTCTGTATGTTGTCCACAACACTGAGACAGTTATTGCTCCTAGGTCATGGCCATTCACATCCTTACATACACAGATGCCTCCCATTTGTCTGTGTGGTATGGGCTACAATGAGGGGGAAGTACAAAACATTAACCCTGTTTTACTGTAGCTGCCACTGGTGTGATATGCACATGTCACTCTGACACCTTTTGTAGTGTTGATTCTGCCAACAGGCCACTGGTAGAATACTCCTGTGACATACGAAGGTACATCTAGTATACTCAGTGTAGCTGGAACACAGTATGGGTGATTATGTCCTATGACCTGTCACAGATATGCTATGCAGTGTGAAATCATCCGTACTGTCATCTACTTCTATACTGCTAACATCTATGTTCATAAAGGTTCATAGACTTACAGACCATACTCAGCAGGGTAATAGTGCAGTGCCTCCAATTATGACTGTCGTCTCCACTTGTGGGTTGCAGTGGGTTGATATTATCCAACACCCTATCTGTAATGCATATTCATGCTCAGCACTTGTTCAGAACTTGTGAGCACTTCATGAGCTACTAATTACTATAGCACCCATTCCAACTAATTTCTTACAAGTACGCTGTCTGTCCTTACATTTCCAACTTGCTTACAGTACAGCAGCTGTTGTACACACATAACTCACATATCTTGTGAGACATGGTTGAATATACAGGCATGTCCAGCTGTCACGTACCAGTGCTATTGCCTGTCTATATGATAAATATGGTGAACATGTGGCAATAGAGCAATTGTCTTATGTACACAGTCAGTGCTCACCTCCCAACATACGACACTACAGCCTGTGGGAGATGCACATATGTAGCCATGCTGGGGGTAATGCTCTCACCAACCCAGACTGTACCTGACATTCATGTGGGGATGTGTAACATTTGCAACACACCCCACTCATCACATAGTCTCACAAGATCTCCACCACCACAGGCCACACATAGTATGAGTACGATATTTGCAGAACCTCTCCATACTCTGTGTAGGCACCAGAGGCAGCCCCCATCACCAAACACAACAACAATTACTTATATCCCACAGACTCATATGTGCCCATTAAATACAGCCAATAGGGTGTTATAACATACCCAACACACCAGTCATAGGTGACTCTGTAGGCGGTCACACTGATGTCCCACTCAGCAGGCTACACAAGGCGATAGTCGCTTACATCTAGTTGTCGGGTAACTGGTTCTGCAACATAACCTATGCACCCATGCCACACCTCCCCAGGTACAATTTGACTGTCATTCTCCATGTTAGTGTGACTGCCTTGAGATGTAACTTCCCAGACTACATGTGCAGGGACATGCAATAGCTGTCTGGTCTTGTAGCCCAGAAGGTATCGGCCAAGCCCTGGGGTGCAGTCTGCATTCATCCAGACTAGATACCACTGTACAACAACTGACTGTTTCACTTCAACAGTTGCCTATGCTTCTGCTGTCATTCCAGAGGCATCCAATATCTGTCCACTTTGAATGACATGGTCAACAAAACACGATGCTTTGGCACAGATGACCTGCACCTGTCAGCCCTGGGAGTACAGATAACATGTAAGGCTCTTGCTGCTCCTATACTGCCTGTCTTGCACAGTTTCCAATAACATTCACCACCAGAACGGGAACAAGCAAGCAAAACATGGGGTCATGTGACTCAATGCTTGACATCATCTCTGATGCACGCAGGCACGGCACTCCTTATAATGGACCACTTCAATATCTCTGCAGTGACTGGGACCTGCCTCTAGGCTCCGCACACCTGCACTGACAGGTTATACGCAGACCACACCTTTCAGTCATATAACCTGGACCGGAACACCCACAGCTGAGGTGTGTCCATATTTCACTATGTTGTACACACCTCCTGGCTGGTTACTTAGCACAATGCATCAGAAGTGATCCACGTGCAACTAACTGTGGCCAGAACTGCTATACACATTGTAACATGCTATGGATTCAACAACATACCCCACGGTTACCGGCCCTCATTTCTTGGTGTACTGGACAGTAGTGTTCAGACAGGTACTACTGATGTGCGACTGACACTACCCCACACTTAACTGGGATAGCTACTCATGTGCCGACACATTAGGCCAATGCTGTCCAAAATTCATAACCTCCACTCGGCTGGATCAACCCATAAACACCACCACCAAGACCAACAATATCCGAGACATGGACATTACCAACATGTCACTGGTGTTCCACACCTGTGGTTATCCCCTCGTTGGTAGTTTCCGAACATATGCTAATCACCCTTGTTATCCACATCCCGGCACCACACCCTTCATGGCATACACTGTACAAGATTAGTACAATGCCTACTACAGACGTCTTATGACAGCAGTAGTAAACGTCATGACACCCGTGCGGATGGACAATGCACATACAAATGCTGAAACATACCCCAGTGCACTTCATTAGCACTTACACGACTGCATGGATCATGCTATTCCAAACAGAGCCATGATGGTACCCACCAGATAACGGATGCCACTCTGGGGGTCCAGTTCCATGGACATAATGTACAACAAAAGGTGGAGGCTGTTGCAAAGTGGAGTACAATCCCATGGGTGGGGTAGGTCACTGGTCAGCCTCAGTAGGGCTCCTGGATCCCTTATCACATCCTCCAAACCTAGCTATGTAAACATTACTGCGACACATTCCAGGGTGTACCACAAAGCATTATGGAGGTATGTCAGTAGTCAATGGCAATACCCACATCTGCTTTGACATACGATGGTTACTCAGGAACATTACAGAACCGAGTGATGTTGACAACATCCTGGTGGATGGGTTCAATGCTAACTTTACACCCTCTCACTCCCTACAGGGCCATAATCCATGCAGAAACATTGCAGGGTCCCTGCGGTCACAACTACACAGTTCCAACCTGCACTCTCTAAGGCCTGGAACACAGACTCCATGTGACTGTCTAACATCCCAGGCTGTGATTTACACAAACCTCAGAATGACATGTCTCCCCACTTGGCCACCAGATTCACTAATAGCCTTGTATCAGACATTATGGCCCCTGAATGGTGCACAGCAACAGTTATCACACTCCACACAGGTGGCGCCACAATGAACCAGAGGGACTATTGCCCTATACGCCTGACTGGACTGTTCTGCAAGGCTATGGGGCACGTCATCATGGAAGTCATTCACAGAGACATTGGTGGGCTCCAGACCTTTGATGCCACCCAGGTTGGACTTGTTAGGGCCAGACCATGGCTCCTACACCTGGTGGACTCCTTTGATACAGTTACCAGGGTAGTTGATGATGGTAAGGGGGTCCACACAGCCTACATTGTCCTGTCATTGGCTTTCAGCACCGATGTTCATTGTGCATACAGCTGCAGTCATAACAGATGGGTTATCCTGCCGTCAGGCGGGTCCTCGGTCGGCCGAATTCCAAAGTCTAGGTCCGGCATCGGTTGTCGTCGCTTCCTCCCTGACGTCAGTGCGGCAGGGGTATAAAAGAGGTAGCCAACACCATTTTCTTCAGTCTTTCTTGCCGAGCGGTGCCCAAAGCAGAAGCAGTTCACAAGTGCCAGTCGGCCAGCTCCTGAGATTTATGAAAGTATTTCAGCCGAAGTCTTCTTGAAAGCTAAGTACCCCGTTGGGGAAACTTTTCTTGCCTCAGACCGATGTCAGACAAAGTTAATAATTGTATTTCATGTGGGAAGCAAATACCGCATAAGGATTTCCACTCTTACTGTATACCTTGCTTAGGCCCAGACCACCACGTCTCGGCCTGCTGTTTTTGTGCTAGATTCAACAAACGCACTATTAAGCATCGGGCAGAGTTCGCCCTTCACTTTTTTGGCAAAAAATGTAATTATATTATGTCGTCGGATACTCCGACTCCAGTTTTGAGCAAAAAACGCAAAGATAAGGACCGACATACGAGGTCCGCACCACCTACTGATACCACGCTAAGGCCGACTACTGGTTCTCCGGTACTCAGCAAGGCACCTACGCAGCCCCTGAGTACCGATGACAATGCATTACCGGTGTCTTCAGTACCCGAGGTCGCAGGCTCCTCAGCCCCCATTCCTACTATAGATACCGACGCCACTCCTGGCGGGGAAACTCAGAATTTAGACAGGCCTGCCATTTCTCAAGGGGTCTTCAGGCCTTCATCCTTCTCTGTTATAGCCTTCACTAAATCTAAAACAGCCATGAAAACCAAAAAACAGGTTCCTCAGACACCCTCTCAAGGCTCCATGCCTAAAAAACAGATGCTTAAAATGGCTGAGGATTTGATTTCTCTTATCAGGGGTTCTCAACCCCCCTCTGACAAAAGGCCCAGATTAGAGGAAAATTACCCTTCCTCAGATCAAGCTTCTATTACCTCAGAACTATCTGAGGACCAGGATTGTGCCTATTCTCCATTCGAAGACTCTGATGCAGAGGAGTCTATTCCTCGTCTCCCCTGAGGATTTCTCTTTTGGGGAAACCCTGCATACATTGAGGGAACACTTTCACTGGGAAGGCCAAGATTATTCAGATTCCAAGAAAAGGCTCAGGGAATTTCTTCTGCTCCCCCAGCATAGGCCTCTGGCAATCCCTCCTGTTTTAGATATATTGGATGATGTGTACACAGAAGCCAGCCTGTTAAATAAATTCGTTAGAGTCAGACTGTAAAAATCATTGAGTTATTCAAACACAATGTCAATTAATAACAAACAATAATGCAGGAGAGCTTGAGTATCTTAAAGCTCTAATGTACATTAGGAGGCAAAAAACCATACACAAAGTTTGTATAGAATTTTGACTGCTTTATTGACCAAAACACATTGGTTATATACATTTCATTATCAGTTTTGCCCACCTCACTGGTGTGGTCAGTGACAGGGTCTTTACATCATAGTAATTCATAAAAGTGCTGAATTTGTGTTTTCAAAAGTCCTTTTCCCATGAGAATGTTGCAGCCTTGCAAGCAGCTGGTCAGTCACGATGACCTCCTGAGGATGTAGCCAATTCAAGGTTCTCTGATTAGTTCAAATACAATAGATGTATGTCTTCCTTAATGCCTCCCTTTGTCTTTCTTAGTTCCCAGCTGCACTATCAGAGATAGTGCGACAAGGCTACTCTCCTGGTGGAGGCAGGAAAGAGGACACACATGCTAACAGATTTATTATTTTCTAACTTTGCAAAATAATCTTTACTTGAAAGACATGAGCCAGACTGCATCTGCAAGCTGCCAAGGTCAAATTTCTGATTACACTGCAGCTTGTGCTTCAAGCAATAATATGCAGGTTTATTTCTACTATTATTCTAGTAAGACAGAATTAAATGCATTACATAACCTTTATTCTTTATTATGGATTTAAGTACATTTATTCCTAACTAAAGCACACATTTCTCTATATATTTGATCACACAACTTATATATGTTTGAATGATTAAATACACATCTTCCTAAGCACCACACATTGTAAATATATTTTTCTAGGCAGCATGTATGTAAATATATTTTCTAAGCAGCACATATTGTAAATATATTTTTCTAGGCAGCATATGTAGATTTTTCTAACATTCTCCCTCCTTTTAATGCATTTAATGCTATGTGAAACATAAACAGTATTAGTTCATTTCTTAGCCTTTTCCTTTCAAGGACTTTCAGCTAAGTAAGTCATTTGTTTTATATTTCAGATAGACTTTCACTTGGTATCAACAAATTCAATTCTATATCATGGTACATAGTTTCAGTCACTGATACATCAACTAAGTCTTTAACTAATTTTTTCACACAGGGTATCCCGCAGCAGACACATGCTCCAATTATGAGCAGTACCACACAAATTGCAATCAGAATGTTCATAAGGAGCGACCCCACCCCCAAACAGATTCTGGAAAAGTTCGTCAGTGGGTTTGGGCCTGGTTCTGCCATTGCTGACACCTGCTGTATTACCTCCAGGTGATCATTAATTTCATGCTGGTTGTCTGGAATGTACGCACAGCATTCTTCTTTGATAAGCGCCAAGACGCACCACCTCTCGCCGCTAGGGTGAAGTCGAGAGCCATTCGGTTCTGTAATACAACTGTTCTCATTGCATTCATCTCATCAGTCACAAGTTCAAGAGCGGAAAAAGTCGCATTGCTCATTACTTCGCGAAGTTTTGACAATTTTCTCAATTCCCAAATCGATTTGACTGCTCCATAGGTTGGGAATATTCCAGCCCAGGATATAACACTGTCACTCAAGTCCATATGGGTCAATTTTTCTTTGTCCTTCACAGACGAATGATCCTTCCAGCTTGCTTCAATCTTACCCACTGGATTAGTAGGTTTTCTGACTGTATTTTCAGCTCGGTGAGCTACATCTCTTACATTACGTATTTTACCCAGGGGCAATTCTGCAGTATGTCTTATGGCTGGAACCAGATAACCCAAAAAACAACTGCCGGACCAATTCTCAGGTAACCATTTATAGGCCTTTTTCCCACAAACAAAATAACAGTTTTCTACTTTTGTACTGATGCGGGTTAACCCTGAATGAAACATTTTCTTATCTATAACAGAGAATTGTCTATATATTTCAGGAGATTTTTGCACATTTCTCAATGTTGTTTTCATCAAGCTTAAATATGAATCATAATTGCTGCAACTAGTACCTTGGTCTATAGGTTTTATATAACATTTGTAAG
This sequence comes from Protopterus annectens, assembly GCF_019279795.1. Classification (NCBI taxonomy): domain Eukaryota; kingdom Metazoa; phylum Chordata; order Ceratodontiformes; family Protopteridae; genus Protopterus; species Protopterus annectens. The sequence goes on from NC_056741.1 coordinate 1,240,156,231, forward strand.
ACACAGTTATGTTACAGTTACTCCAACCAACCTGGAGTGTATCATTTTTAACAAAACAAACAATTCCTTTCTGAGTAACAGGCAAATGTAATGCCACTTTGTCTTGTGATCTCACAGTGCCTGTGTCAAATAACAGGTTTTCCCAAGTTGCATTTATTCCCAAGGGGACAGCAGACATCAAAAGTCCTCCATATGCTGTGGGTATTGCAGTACAGACCCAGCAATTTGAAACGCTCATAGTCTCTACATAAACTCGTTTCATAGCCAGGTATGTGTTAAAGTTTGGGTGCCAGTCTGTAGCCAGTCCTTCATCACGCTTTTATTAATTTCACTTCTGTAGTTATATGCAAGAAAACCATAACAACAAAAAAGTTACTACAAACATAGTTATTAAGTGTATGATCAGTAGGCCAGTGAACCAGTGTCTCTGGGGTTGTTTCACATTTTTATTCATTCTGCCTCTGGCCATCCTGTTCCTGTGGTATGTCCAAACTGAATTTCTTAACAGGTTTACAGTGGGTTAAATGAACCCAAGATGATCTCTCAGCAATTTTCACTGCAGTGGGTGTTGCCAACAGTACCTGGTACGGACCTTCCCACCTTGGATTCGCCCAGTTCTTTCTCTTTATGATTTTCAGCCAAATCCAGGACCCCGGGTCAGCACGGCTTCTGGTTTTGTTTCTTGTTTATCTGAAAAGAGTTCAACTGCAAAACAGTCTTATTTGTTAATAACTTTTCATATAACTAGCTAATGAGCCATCGGCCTCCAGCTCTGCAGGCATGAGGGCCTTCCATTGTGGCACACAATATGCCCTTCCAAACACTATTTCAAAAGGGGTCAAGCCCTTTACATTTGGAACAGTTCTCATGCTCAGCAGTGCTAAAGGCAGACAGCAAATCCAAGTCTTTTGAGTCTCACTCATTAATTTTCTCAACTTGTTTTTCAAGATTCCATTGTACCTCTCCACCAGTCCTGCTGACTGAGGGTGATAAGCACAATGGTTTTTCAAAGAAATCCCAAAAATCTCCCAAGCTGCTGTATCGCCTGGTTAACAAAATGTGTCCCATTGTCACTATAAATTCTTTCCGTATGCCAAATCTAGGAATGATTTCTTTCACTAGGGCCTTTGCCACTGTTGCTGCATCCGGATTTCTAGTTGGAAAAGCTTCTACCCATTTTGAAAACATATCTATGATTACTAAACAGTATTTTTCCCTTCACATTTGTTCAGTTCTATGAAATCCATACAAATAGTATGGAACGGATAGGGTGGTGTTGGAAAACTCCTCGCTTTGGTTTAAATGCTCCCTGTGCATGATGTTTGCTACAAATATGACATGTTGCACAAAATTTTTGTGTATAATTCGTAAATCCATATGTTTGGAATGTTTTGTTAACTAACTGTACCATCCCCCCTGTTGAGACATGGCTCTGCCCATGACTCAACAAAGCTGCATATCTAAATAAATTAGATGGCAATATGGGCTTTTTTTTTTTTGGAGATGTACAGTCCCTCTTTAAGGATTGCTCCTCGTTTTATCCACTTTTGCTTTTCTGCTTTTGTAGCTAATGTCTGCATTGTTTTTAACATTTCTAAATCTAGAGTCTCAGAAGGTTGTAGTTCTTCATTTAAAAGCACAGTTTCTGGGTCTGAGGCAGCTTGCTTCGCAGCTGCATCAGCCCGAGCATTCCCTTTTGAAATTCTGTCTTGTTGTTTTGTATGGGCTGCACATTTACAGATAGCTATTCTAGTGGGTAACTGAATAGAATCTAACAGGTTCAGAATTAATTGCGCATGATTAATCGGCTTGCCAGTAGATGTTATCATTCCCTGTTTTTCCATTGTTGTGCAAAGACATGCACTGTAGAGAAAGCGTACTGACTGTCAGTATATATGTTAACACATTTGCCTTTCGCTAGAGTGCAAGCACGTGTCAAAGCTATCAATTCTGCTGCTTGAGCTGACAGGTTATGTTGCAGGGGTTGTGCTTCTATGATTTCGCCATCAGTCACTACTGCATAGCCCACTAGGTTCTTCCCTGTAGGACCTCGCCTACAGGACCCATCCACAAAAATGTCACCTCTCGCCAGCTAAAGGTACATCAGTAAGATCTTGTCTGGGTGTGGTTATTTGTTCCATTTCCTGTAGGCAGCTGTGTGGTATGCCATCCACAGGAATTGGAAGTAATGTCGACGGATTTAATGTTGTACAACGCTCAATTGTCATATGGGGTTGACTCAATAGTATGGTCATGCAAGAAAGATGTCTGGCAGGGGATAAAATGCTATTTTTCCTGCAGTAAAATTATCGCAACTGCATGAGGTACTCTCAACGTGAGAGGATGAAACAACACCACTGAGGCTGAAGCTTGCACTGCCATAGCTGCTGCGACTACTGCTTGTACGCAGGGTGGTAATGATCGTGCCACCGGATCTAACTGTGATGAATAGTAAGCTATGGGGCGTTGCTTGCCGCCATGTTGTTGCGCCAGTACTGACGTCATATATCCCCGCCTACAATCTACAGTTTGGAAAAATCTCTTATGGTAATTCGAAGCCCTAAAACTAATGATGAAACTATCAGTTTTTTTAGTCTGCAAAAGGCTGCCTCTGCTTCCGGAGTCCAGTGTAGTGTTTCTTGTGCTGCCATTGGTGTTTTAAATATTAAATCAGCCAATGGAGCCGCTTTCTAAAGCATAATTCGTATCCAACTTCGACAAAAATTAGTCGCTCCCAAGAAGGACATCATTTCCTTCTTGGTAGTTGGTCTGGGTGCTTGTAAAATAGCTGTTTTTCGCTCTTCATCTAATGTTCTGCCTTCTTTGGATATCACATATCCCAGGTATTTAACCTGTTCTTTCCAAAGTTGCAATTTATGTTTATTCACTTTATGCCCTTGCTCAGCTAAGAATTTCAATAATGCTATTGTGTCTTCCCTACACTGTTGCTGGGTAGGGGCTGCAAGCAAGATGTCATCTACATAAAGTAGTACTTGGCTGCCCCTGGTGGAGAAAACCCTGCCAGGTTGCTAGCCATCTCTTGTGCGAATATCGTTGGACTTTCACTATATCCCTGTGGTAGTCGGGTGTACGATACCTTTTGCCCTGAAATGTAAATGCAAACCAATGCTGGCTGTCAGGGTGGATAGGTATTGAGAAAAATGCATTGCTAATATCTACCACGGTGAAATATTTCTGTTGCGGCTTCAAATCATTTAATAAGGTATGTGGGTCTGGCACCGTAGGTGCTCTTGGTATTACCGCATCATTTACAGCTTGTAAATCTTGTACCATCCGCCATTCCCCGCTTGCTTTTTTTACAGGAAATAGAGGAGTATTACATGGTGAATCTAAAGATTCCACCAGTATCCCTTCCTTGAGTAATGCCATTATAATAGGTTTGATTCCTGTTCTGCATCCTTGCTCAAAGGATATTGTCTTTTCTTGGTCTAAAGGCTGATTTTGGTGTAATAACTACTGGCCCTGCTGTACTAATAAGTCCTACATCTGATTTTCCTGTTGACCAAAGAACATTTGGTATTTCACTCAAAGCTTTTTCTTCTTCTTCTATCAGGAACGCCATTCAGCTGTCTTCACTCTGTTGTAAGTGTACAGCTGGGCGCTTATGCTAACCAATTCAGTTTCTGTTTCTGTACTCCTAAGTCCGATAATTCTGAGTCAGTTAGTCTCTCCCATCCTGTCACTTTGTCACCCAAGTCTACCCACCTAACATTCTTGTTTTGGTTAGGTTAACGTGTGGTAGTTTATTGGATTTGTACAATTCCAAAACTCCTGAGGTAACGAACAACTTACCACACTGTTGCCCTCAGTGTCCCAGTATAGGGTCCGTAATATCAGTCTATTTGCAGGATTCCTGAACAACTTTTGTTCGTATTCTTTATCAGGTCCTGGTGTGCTACAATAATATAGGGTACAATGTAATAAATGTTGCTGGTCAGTATCGAGGGGAGGCACCTTGCTGGTGGCTACATTCATCAGTTCCTCGGTCACTGCCCCTGGTCCGGTTGTAACCAGATCCTGGCTGTACCAATAATAAGCCTCCCCCCCGACCGCACTACAAAGGTGTCAGTTTGTCTCTGTGCCTCCATACCGTTCATGGTAGGGACTACTGCTATGCCAAAAGTTGCATAAGATCTCTTCCTAATAGGTTCATGGGGCATTTGGCAGAAAGTACTATTTTACTTCTTTGGGTCATGCCCGAGACTGGATCAGTTATTGCTATATCATGGGAAAGTGGTTCCCTGTACAACTGTCCGCTTGCTGCTTTCACTAATATGTAATCAGGTGACTCAGAATGTTCCGTAACTTTGAAGGATGTATCAAAGTTCGTGATGCTCCTGAATCACACAAAATTTGATTTCTCTCCCTTCTACCAGAAGTGTAACTTCCGGTTTCGTGTCTGCTAAATAGAGCTCTAAGCTCAGTAGTGCCAGATCTAAAACTTCACTTTCCCCAACTTCTACATCCAGTTGCATGTCATCTGCTTCTTCTAAGGTATTTACATCATCCCCTGCTCATTAGTCTCTTCTGATAACTGCTGAGCAGCATAACTGTCATATAGTCAATCCTCATCTTCCTTATCCTTTTTTCCGCAGGTACCTTGCTCCTGCAATCCCTTGCCAAATGTCCCTTCTTACCGCAATTGAAGCATTCACCTTTTTCTTTCTGCTCTCATAAATTTCTGAGTTTTTGTCAGAGCGCTTGTTACCCTGAATATTTTGCTTACCCTTTTGGCTGCTTGTACTACAAAACTTCCGCACCGCCTTCAGCTGTGAAGACTCATGCTTTTCTTTTCTTTTACTGTTAAAATGTTTTTCGGCATGTCTAGCATACTCTAACAAGGCTTGAAGCCTACTTGTTCGGTGATCTATCATGTGCTTCGTGATGAAGCTATTGATAGGGGCAATACAACCTTTCAAAATGCATTCTTCAATTGTTGTTCATAAGAACTATCATTCTTTTGATTTTCAGGAACAGGCATGCCACTATGGTTATTAAAACATTCTAATAATCTACCATAGTATGCATCCACAGTTTCATTATCTCGCTGTACACACTGGTTAATGCAAGTCCAGTCTGCCCTAGGTTTCCATTTTCAGTAATGCGGTCTGTAAGACCCTTCAATCTAGTATCTAGTTCTGCGTCACTATGTGGGAGTGGCCTGTGTTGCGTCACGGGCATTCCAGGTGCCACAAATCATGTGCCAGTCTGGACCTAAAATTTGTCTAACTACTCTTTCTACCTCTTCCCCATTTAAGTGGTAACTCAATCTCATACCCTGTAAATCCTGTAGAAATTTCTCAAAGTTAATTTTTGGATGGGGAATTCCTTCTGTAGCTTTTCGGATGTCTTCCGGTGTCCATGGTCTATACACTAAGAGAGTTGAGGCCTGGCCCTCCTGTCCTGCCTGCGGGTTTGGTACTTCTATTAATGGACAGATTTCCTCACCCTCATCTAATAAATTCCCGCTTGGTTGAACATCTACAAGTGTTTGACGAGTTCGGGATCTAGTCCCAATAGGTCCTCTTAGAAATTGTTGCCTTAATAACCCTGTTGTTTCGGGCTAACGTGGGGGGTCAGCCCGCCTCCGCTTCATATTCTGAGTAAGGCATCGGTGGACGTGGTAGGGAGGGACCGATGCTACTATTACATTATTATCCTCTTTGTCTAAAAATAATGCCTTTGCATTTTTATTTTTCTGTTCCTTCGTTCGCTTCCTCAATCCACCTATGTGCTTGAGGAACACCCAACTGTCGTTGTTTTTTGCCTGACCTTCTGCGTCAGATTTTAACTGTCTCAAAAGTTTTACTAATGACATTTTATCCAATTTACCATCAAAGTCATACTTGTTAACCCATGTTGCAAAATATCTCACATTATCTGCTCTCTGTAATTGCATATATTTTGCATCTTCTGTTAGGGCGGTCACGTGACCCTTTAGTGCACTCATTTCCCATGTCTCTGAAAGAAAAAAAGAAGAGAGAGAGAGAGAGAGAGAGAGAGAGAAAAAAACAACAGAACTGTTACGTAACCCTTTCTCTTGTACCACGTGGTATCTCTATTCCCCGTATTCACAGTAGTGTCTAGAATGACTGTTTACTTTGTTTTGCTTTATTTCCTGATCTATGACTCAAGATACAATACTGACTACCTCTCTCCCTGCTATCACAAACCTTAGCAATAGCACAGTGTAACCTGGTCCCCGATCTAAAACAAAACAAAGAGAGGAATTCTGCTTACCCGAGCCTCCTGCTTATGTTTGATAGGCTTTTAGGACCCAGTTTTCCGCTTTTCGCCACAGATCAGACAAGTGGACAGCCTCTTTAGGCACGACAATTCAGTCGGAGGTCTTTCCTCCTTCTGCGCAGACTTCAATACCACCTATATATTCTGACCTGTAGCTTACCAAGGGAATTCCGGCACGATTAGGACCAAGATGTTAAATAAATTCGTTAGAGTCAGACTGTAAAAATCATTGAGTTATTCAAACACAATGTCAATTAATAACAAACAATAATGCAGGAGAGCTTGAGTATCTTAAAGCTCTAATGTACATTAGGAGGCAAAAAACCATACACAAAGTTTGTATAGAATTTTGACTGCTTTATTGACCAAAACACATTGGTTATATACATTTCATTATCAGTTTTGCCCACCTCACTGGTGTGGTCAGTGACAGGGTCTTTACATCATAGTAATTCATAAAAAGTGCTGAATTTGTGTTTTTCAAAAGTCCTTTTCCCATGAGAATGTTGCAGCCTTGCAAGCAGCTGGTCAGTCACGATGACCTCCTGAGGATGTAGCCAATTCAAGGTTCTCTGATTAGTTCAAATACAATAGATGTATGTCTTCCTTAATGCCTCCCTTTGTCTTTCTTGTTCCCAGCTGCACTATCAGAGATAGTGCGACAAGGCTACTCTCCTGGTGGAGGCAGGAAAGAGGACACACATGCGAACAGATTTATTATTTTCTAACTTTGCAAAATAATCTTTACTTGAAAGACATGAGCCAGACTGCATCTGCAAGCTGCCAAGGTCAAATTTCTGATTACACTGCAGCTTGTGCTTCAAGCAATAATATGCAGGTTTATTTCTACTATTATTCTAGTAAGACAGAATTAAATGCATTACATAACCTTTATTCTTTATTATGGATTTAAGTACATTTATTCCTAACTAAAGCACACATTTCTCTATATATTTGATCACACAACTTATATATGTTTGAATGATTAAATACACATCTTCCTAAGCAGCACACATTGTAAATATATTTTTCTAGGCAGCATGTATGTAAATATATTTTCTAAGCAGCACATATTGTAAATATATTTTTCTAGGCAGCATATGTAGATTTTTCTAACACAGCCTTAATCCTGATTCTTTGCCTCCAGCTCCTGTTAAACCAGACAGGTATTACCGGGTTCCTGATTCTCACCAGTTCCTATATAAAAGCCATACTGCTGACCCAGAAACTATTTCACAGGGACCCAAGGGAATTAAGGCCTCTACTGCTAAAAACCCATTACCTTCAGAGAGAGATTCCAGATCTTTAGAAAGGTGGGGGAAAAAGGTGTACACCTCGGCCACTTTAACCATGAGGGCATTAAACTGTCAGTTCCATATGTTAAAGTATCAACAGTTTTTGATATCTCAGCTGAAAAGCAAAATGACACAACCAGAACAACCAGAACAACCAGATTTAAAAGAGTTGCAGGATTTGTTGCATGGTGCAGAGCAAGTGGGTAAACATACCTTGCAGTGTGGTTTTGATGCTTTAGAGGTCTCATGTAGATCTGCTGTTACGGGGTCTGTTATACGTAGGCATGCTTGGCTCAAAGAGCAAACCTTACCAGATCATGTCAAAGCTAAATTATTAGATGCACCTCTTCAAAAAGATGTATTGTTTGGTGTTAAAGCAGAGGAGGTGCTAAAGAAAATGGAGGAAAAAGTGAAATCAATGCAAACAGTGAAATATTTCCTGCAGGTACAGCCTCCACGTTTCAGCAGAAGCTGGCCTTCAAAAAATTGGTCCTTTCCAGCCACGGACAGACCTCAAAGGGGCAGATACAGGTGTCCAAGGGGTAGAGGGCAACCTCAAGGATCTTTCAGAGCCAGACAGTGGCAAGCACCAACCCCAAGAGGTGGAGAAGATAGATCACAGTCATTTAGGAAACAGACACAATGACTTCCCCCTACACCTGCCAAGCAAGGCTTTAATGGCAGCACCTTTGAGCGGAAAACTGACATTATTCTCAAAAAATTGGCATATTGTTACAAAAGCCAAATGGATTCTGGACATTATAGACAGAGGCTACAGGTTCCACTTTCACACCCTTCCAAAAATGAGAGGCATGCCAAACCTGCCACAAAATCAAATGGCAGAGGCACAAAAACAAATTTCAGCTCTCATGGACATGAAAGCAATTCAAGAGGTACCTGCAAAAGAACAAGGTCAAGGGTTTTATTCCAGACTATTCCTGGTACCAAGGAAAGACAAAGATTGGATACCTATCTTAGACCTATCCATCCTAAACACATATCTACAGGTGCCAAAATTCAAGATGCTCACATTACAGTAGCTTCTTCCCATGCTGGGCAAGGAATCTTGGCTGGTAACATTGGACCTCAAGGAGGCATACCTGCATGTCCCTATCAGACAAGATTGCAGAAGATACCTCAGATTTCTTGCAGGTTCAACCCATTACCAATTCTCTGCATTGCCCTTTGGCTTATCTACTGCGCCCAGAGTGTTTACGAAATGCCTGGCATCAGTAATCACCTTCTGCAGACTACAAGGAATACAAATCTACCCATATCTGGACGACTGCCTGATCCAAGCAGACAGCAAGGACATACTACTGCAGCACCTGGCATTTGTAATAAAACTGTTGAACTTCCTGGGATACACAGTCAACAAAAAGAAATCAAAACTAATACCCTCTCATCAAGTTATTTTCCTGGGTGCCAACTTGGATACAACCACCCAGATGGCCTACCTCATGCCAGATAAGCAAGGGCAACTGTCTCAATACTTCAGAAAAATGACAACTTACACCAGGCTAACTGCAAGGAAAGTCCTGCAGGCTCTGGGATTCATGGCATCTTGCATCCTACTTATCCCATGTGCAAAGCTGCATATGAGGAAACTTCAATGGTACCGAAAAAACTTATGGTCTCAACAAACACAGCCACAGCTTGGAAGCAATTATACCACTCATTCCATGCCTTCAAAAGGAATTTATGTGGTGGGCTCAAGCTTGCCAAAGAAACACAGGTCTTCCTTTCTGTGTACCTCAAGCAACTCAAATCATCACAACAGATGCCTCAGACTATGCCTGGGGAGCACACATGACAAATCAGTGCATTCAGGGAAAATGGGCACGAAAAGAGAAGCTCCTTCACATCAACCAAAAGGAAATGCTAGCCATGCAAAAGGCTATTATGACCTTCAAAGACCTACTGCATCAAGGCCAGCTATTGATAAGGACAGACAACACCACAGTGATGTGGTACATAAACAAACAGGGGGGAACTCATTCACACCCCCTTTGCAGGCAAGCCATGACCCCATGGAACACAGCACTGGAATTGAAAATTCAACTACAGGCACAATTCCTGCCAGGGAAGGAAAACACACTGGCAGACAACCTAAGCAGAAATATGACAGATCCACACAAATGGAAGTTGTATCCTCAAATTTTCACAAAGATAACTCAGGCATGGGGACAGCCAGAAATAGATCTCTTTGCTACCCACAGAAATTGCCAGTTGAAAAAATTTTGTTTAAGGACCTATCATCCACAGGCCTGGAAAGTGGATGCACTTTCCTTCAATTGGGCAACATTGACAGTCTATGCCTTCCCGCCTCTTCCTCTGCTGCCCAAAGTTCTATTAAAAGCCAGGGCAGAGAGGCCGAAAATGATTCTCATTGCTCCAGACTGGCCAGGGCAACACTGGTATCCGCTCCTGAAGAGCCTGGCACATTCCCCAACATGGATCCTACCTCTAGTCCCTCTTCTGTTGTCCCAGCACAACTACAAAACTCTTCACAGCCATCTCAAAACTCTAAATCTAGCTGCGTGGAGAATTCCTTGATTTCCCAACAGTTTCTCCTCTCCAAGGAGGTGCAGGATGTCATCTTGGAGGCCAGAAGACCTTCTACTAGAAAGGCCTACTCTGCCAAATGGAAACGATTTTGTGCCTGGAATCAAGAAAAGGGCCAGAATCCTTGGGTAATAAATATACCTCAAATTTTACAGTACCTAGCTGAGATGTTAAACAATGGACTTTCCTTCTCCTCCATCAAGATCCACGCTTCAGCCATTTCTGCACAATACAACACAGACCCTCCTTTATTCTCTCATCCTCTCTTAAGGCAGTTCCTCAGAGGGGCAAAGAATATAAAACCCCCAAGGAAACTAACAGTCCCTGCTTGGGACCTCAACTTCATATTGGAAAAGCTGACCCTTCCTCCCTTTGAGCCAGCTTCTTCATCAGAGTTACAGTACTTGTCATGGAAAACAGCCTTTCTTCTGGCTATCACCTCAGCTTGCAGGGTTTCGGAGCTACAGGCCCTCATGGCTGTGCAAGCATTCATCATTTTCCATCAGGACAGTTTCCTTATGAACCAACCCTACCTTTATGCCAAAGGTAGTATCCAGTGTAGCTTTGAATCAGACTATCCACTTACCTACCTTTTATCCTAATCCACAAAACAAAGGGGAAAGACTACTACATTCCTTGGACATTCGCAGACAACTTCATTATTATTTGGACAGGAAAAAGCCATTCAGGAAATCTGAGCAACTCTTTGTGTCCTATGCTGCAGGTGCTCAAGGAAAGGTTATTTACAAACAGATAATTTCAAAATGGATAGCCCACTGCATACGCTTTTGTTACTCATTTCATGGAAAAATTGTGCCTGCATGCATCAGATCCCACTCCACCAGAGCCACAGCTACCTCTGCAACCTTCCTCAGGGGGGTTTTGGAAGCAGCCACCTGGAGTTCAGTGCACACTTTCTCCAAGCACTATCACCTCCCACTATACTCTAAATCTAGAGCGGGCTTTGCCACAGCAGTCTTGCAGGGCATCCTAGCCCCTCCTACTTTCACTTAGTGCCTACCACCCTTACTTAGCTTTGGGATTCTACCCATCTGTTATGACTGCAGGTGTATGCACGATGAACATAGTACAGTTTTGTACCTACCATAAATGTAGATGTTCAAGTGCTCATACAGCTGCAGTCCAGGTTTCCCTCCCTCCAACCCCTGTTAGGACAGGCCTTATGACAAACCCTTTTCATATAACCTTTTGGGGTACTCGTTTATGGTGTATTTGCTTGCAACTACTGTTTTTGATTTGTCAACATTGCATTTTTGCATAACATTATGTTTGCCTTCCTTCTGGGGGCACCTGACATCTGGGGCAAGAAAAACTGAAGAAAATGGTGTCGGCTGCCTCTTTTATACCCCTGCCGCACTGACATCAGGGAGGAAGCGACGGCAGGATAACACATCTGTTATGACTGCAGCTGTATGTGCACTCGAACATCTACATTTATGGTAGGTACAAAACTGTACTTTCTCCATTCTGGTATTGACAACATGCACATCCACCTGCACATCGACCCCTGTGTCTCAGGATGTTATGCAAAGTGGCTCACGGACAGGACCCACACAATGAGGGTAGCATACCGTAGTGCCAACTGTATTTGAGTTACACTTGGCATACCACAGTCCTCAGTCATAGGGCCCCTCATGTTCGGTATATGCTTCCCTGAGGTACAGGCTAGCACAGAGGGACTTTCCCTGACTAGGTTTCCAGACAACTGCATACAAGGCACCATGATTGATCCACCAGCTGATACAGACTCCCTCCATAAGGGTGTCACTGTGACGGATACCTGATGTCGATAACATGGCCTCAAGCTGCATGACACATGGTGCATGAACATCCCCTTTGGATTACACCAATCACCCACTGACTATCACATAGGTGGTAGTCCCCTACATACATGTGACATTATACGGGATCTTAGTACACACGTATGTAGCACCCACTCCTTTGATAACCATATTGCCAATGTGGCGTGGGTATCCTTCTACGTGGCCACCCTTATCTCTACTGGGTTTGTAGCTGGAACAAAGGCACCCATTGTACCTCTAAACTCCTGACGTATACACACATTCAAGGGTACAACACCCCGTTTAGGGTGTACCTTACAGAACAGCAACAGCTTTACATACCACAACATTAACACACCATGAGGATTATTGAGCTCCGAAGGTTGACGTATGCGGCAATACTACGGACACCATGACTGTACACATTTGCATACTGCATACTCAGGGCTGACCTCTGCTGAACATACAGGGCCCATGTCCACAACAATATTCATGGATATGCTCCACATAAGTGACATAAGCAAAAGCCACTGAGAGCAACATGATCATGGATATGTGCACAAACGCAACGATGTGTGGGATGTTCTTGAGGGTTACATTCCCAAACCCGACACTCACCATGCTTTGGAACATGATTCCTATGTACATCACGCAGGGACACTCAGAAGCACTGTTTATGAGATACCTCACTTGGTGGATGGGAGACACACATGTACGCCAGGGATCACTGCAGTGGCTGTACTGTGCAGAGGTGCAGGTAACACACGGCTCTGCTGTTCACAGACAGGACACTACCCTAGAGAGGTGCCACCGGTGTAAACACTGTAGTTGGGCTTACACATAGACTTGACAGACAGCATAGTACCTCACTATGAGCCTGTGAAGCTATTACATGTCCTTTGTGCATGGTTAATCGAGTAGCTCTTCCATTTCGATTAGCTATCATGCTGTTACAGTGTCCCGTGACTACAAGCCATATGTATCCTATTATTGTGTATTGTACATGCCAATAGACGATACCTTTTGTTTGCATGATATAACTGTTATGCTGTGTAGAATATCTGACATATCTACCTACAATACTGTACATTACACCTATTTTACATATTATCCCATAATGCAAAACATACTTGCACAGCAGGACCACCTTAGGCATGTTATTGTCGTTATATGCCCATACACATGCCTACTGTGACAGTATGTCAACATATACTATCCTCTGCTATGGCACGTACTTGTTGGACATACCCTACCACTGACGGTGGGTGGTGTGGAATTGTTCTGTTTAAAACCCTCATGTAGCATCCCTTGTGGTGTCTGTGATGTTTACCTTGTGGCCTACAGCAGGACACACAATTTCTACAAGCGTTACTATGCTCAGCAAGACATCACTACATAATACCTTTTCCCACTTTAGGCATTGCGGACACTTTTAATTACTACAAAACAGGCTATACATACACTAACATACTGAGTGTTCTACATACCTTGTTAGCGTTCCGAACTTTCGTAAATATCTCTCTTACACCTTTACTGTTTAAACGGTTCTATGGTATGAGCATACGGTTTGAATGTCTGGCAAGTCATCCTTATATATGTTGATACCTGTAACATGTGTTTCCTGCCGCCAATTGTTGTTCCTGAGTAAATTATTACATGCACATCAGCTGTGCAGCTACTCCATTTGCCAATTACATGGCAACAGTGGGGTATAATTGAATTCTCCACTTGGGCATTGCCGTTTTGCCCTACCTTCGGGGAGACGGCCTGTATGTGTTTTGTTGTGTGGAATTGCAACTGCTATTTGTAGAGACGGATATTTTGGATTCATGTCCCCCGTGGATTGTGTGTGCCGGCTAGAGTATGTGGTTCTACATGTGAGTGTACCTGTCATCTCAACCGTCTGATAAGGGACTATTGCAAACAAAACCTGTAACATCACCGTCTGTTCCATTATACAACAGCTACGATTTCATATGGTGCCTTTACAAATGTGTCTCTCACAAGGTATGTTAACGCTTCTGCAGATGTAATTGAGTGAGTGGATCTTTGTGATGTTATTACAGTCTGTATTGCTATTGTTTCGTGTGTGGGAGATGTAGGTGGGTGTACATAGCATATACAGGTTTGTGGGGACTGCATTTCTACTTATTCCATATATGTGTGTGGGCCCCTTCCCTAATTGAAGACCTATCAGTTAGTAGACTGAAACTATGGTTGTTACGGGCTTATACATTGGGCCATTGTTAATTGGTTTCTATATAGTATGCAGGTGAGGTTGATACTTCCATACCTCTGGAAATACAGCGATATGTAAAGGAATGTTACTAAATGACAGCTGTCCCGTGTATTTCTGTCACAGATATTTGCACTCATTGCAGTTGTGTTGGTAACTGAACCTCTTTGGCATGGGTTGCCACCTTTGCAAATGGCCATAGTGGGACATTTGCAGGACACACATCGGTGTTTACAAGCCGACACATACCCACGGTCAGTACGCAGGATAGTACATACTTTTATCCTGAATACATACTTATTCTTGTAGCACTTTAGCTACTTATCATGTTTCATGTAACATTTACGTTTTTTAGATACAGGCATAACTATTTAATGCAACTATTACATAATATATGGGACATAATTATGTCCTACAATCTCGAATATTTGCCCTTTTTAATATTTTTTGTCAGGACACAACTGCCCAGGGAGGGGCTGTCCCTCTTAAAGTGGGACAGATGGTAACCGCATGCCTACGGCCAGCTATAACCACACCTACCGTAATGATCTACCTCCGAGTTAGCACTAACAGACACACAATGCAAACACACACACACACATTACAGTCCCACGGAAACGCACACAGCACCCTCAACACACACATACACAGACTACGGCAATCACAAACACAGTTGAACACAGTAACTACGTGCACCGCAACACTGGCAACGATAACTAAATGTCTCTTAATATCGTGACAATATTACACGCGGTTCTAGTGTTCCGGTACTGTGTTCTTTTGGTCTTTTAGCCTCGTGATTACTCGTGTTGGTATGTGACACATTCCATAGTTGGCAGTATCTTATTTATTTGCACCTCCATGGTTGTGTACATGTCGTTGACCTATCTAAATATTTGCAGATATAGGTGAAACCGTATATATCAACATATATCTCTCTATCACCCTTTCTATCTCTATTATGTATATATATATATATATATATATATATATATATATATATATACATACATACATATATATATATATATATATACATACATACATACATATATATATATATATATATATATATATATATATATATAAAACAGTGAGAGTGACAGGCAGAATACACCTTTCATTGTGTATATGTCAGTGTATACTGTTACCTGGACTCTGCACGTTTGTGTTTGAACCTGTCACATTACACACCTGCCGTTGGTACATCTTGGGTAGCTTAGTGTTAGGTGATTGTGTACATGATTGTGTGTTCTACTCCTGGCAGTGGTCATTTTACCCTTCAGAGCAGGCACTATTAGTACAGGGGTGATTAATGCTGGTTTCACCTGTTCTGGACATCATTGACCGTGATCTGCGCGATATTCAGAGAAGCTTAGCCCTGTTTCGCGCATATCCGTATAGTCATATTTAAACAACGCTTACCAGCCCTGGGCAACGCATATTCCTGCTAACATGTGCTAAACATGATCTGATGACCTGCATCCAACATGCATTATTCGTGCCTTCAGGATTACGTTACATCCCTTGCAGAATGTGTGACCGGGAACATGCACGACAGTCACTGTATTTACCACTTGGGCACCTGGGATTTGTACACGTGTTATGGCGTTTTGTATGTGGAATGTACTATGACTGTTACTCCATACTGCGATCAAATGGGTAACTCAGTTAGTTTACATATGGATGAGACCTATTAATGGTATGTCCAAGTGATGTTTAATGGATGTGCTCCAGCATTGGGTATGTATGTCACAGTGAGCCACACACTATAATGTGCTACACCTTCACACAACCATAGGTGGAGCATGCTGGGGTGACAGATACCTGTCATGGTACACCCCATGCTTCACCACTACATCCATGATTACATTATATGGAGCCCCTCATTAACGTACCAGGGAATCCATGCAGAGTGTGTGGGGAACAGTGATTACACACATGGATCCCGCAATTGGCTGCTGCACTGAGCGACAGTTGGTTACTCGATGTGGTGGTGACAGCAGACACTGTCTGCCTCGATTGATGAATGGCCACTGACAATCGGGCATGTATCTACCGATGTACCTAGGAACCTATACACACAGTACCAACATATGCTGATAGGTGTGTGTACTGTTCAGGTGTTGACATTCCTTGTTCCAATAGATAGGTTCATAGGTTCATAGGTTTATACTAGGCTATCTGCCCTAAGGCATTTATAAGCCTAGCCCAAATTTTTGTGGCTTACACCATCCCTTATATGAAAAAATACTGTGCCCATTAGTTTGTTGTGCCTCTGTCCAGCAGTGACACAGAGATGATTCCCAGGGTAAACCTACGATCTCCCATCCACAGGTCAAGATTTCTCTTGAACAGAGCCAGCGAGGTGCTCTGCCTCACATGAACCGGGATTTTATTCCACAGCATAGGGAGTCTCTGAGTGATAAATCTATCCCTCCAGCACGTCCTATTTATATCCGTGCTAAGGTTTAAGTTGCTTGCTCTAGTGGTTTTGGTGGATTTGGATGTTGTGTGTACAATGGTTGAGGGCTGCCTATGTAGGATTCACACAGTAGGCCACCTATATATTACAATTTACAAGTGGTCGTTTGTGTGTGCCATCCATTTTACTGTGTGTGCAGGTGGAGAGGTGTGTCAGTCCATAGGGGCCTACACTGTCTATGTATGTGCTATACGTTCCCTCTTTGACAGGGCATAGGCATATTGGGCACACCTCCGTCTGCCTACTGGGGCTGGCACAGGGTGTTCCTGGTCTGAATCCCTCTGTGCCTGTGATGGCCTTGGCAATTGCGGTGGGCTGTGAGGACCTTCACCATTTTGTCCCTGCTGAAGCTGTTTCCGCAGGATCATATTATGTAGCATGGCACATACTATGAAGATGTGGGCACACATGCCTGGAGAGTACTGCAAGGCTCCACCAGATATGTCCATGCAATGGAACTGTGATTTCAGCATCCTGAACACATGCTCTATGATGATTCTGGTTTGTGCATGTGCCTCATTATGGCATTCTTGCATGGGTATGTGTGCATTTCTGATGGGAGTCATCATCCATGGCTCCAGTGCATAGCCAGCATCCCCCACAAGGTGGCCATGTGGGATGTCCCCCCTGACAAATACCTGATACAGCTGTGAGGCATGCCAGATGTGGGAGTCATGGTAGCTTCCATGGCTGCCAGCACACACATCCATGATAATGCCCTGGGCATTGCACATGACCTGGCAGTTGATGGAGTGGTATCCCTTGCGGTTTATGTAGTGCCTACCATGCTCACCGGTGGTGACTTGATATGTGCGTGCAGTCTATCGCACCCAGTACCTCCGGGTAGTGTGCCACATGGTGGAAGAGACGCATATTGCTGGCCAACTCCTCCTGAGTTAGGGGGAATTACATATGCTCATTGGCATGTGGTAACATGGCATCCAGGAACTGGTGTAGTACCCTGGATGCTGATGCCTGTGAGATCCCCATTATATCTCCAGTTGGCCTTTGAAAGGTACCTGTGGCTAGTATTCGCAAGCTTACACATACTTCATGTCCACTGGGATGGGTTCCCCTCTGTTGTTTCTGGATCTCAGGCGTGGCCGGCACAGCTCAACTATTTGCTGTAAGATGTCCCTGTCCACCCTGTAATGCTCTACTATCTCCAGATCATGTAGCCCCTGGTAGGTTACCCTTGGTCTGAACACTCTTCTCCTCCTCTGGGGCCTACGGTGGTTGTCAGCATCATCCTCCACAACACCGTCAGTCTCTAACACATGGTGATGAATGACAGCTATGGCAGCTCCCAACATGTACATTGTAAAAGTTCCCCGTATGCTTACACCTGTGGTGCAGTATTTGGGAATACACAGGTGTGTGTGGGGTGCTTTCACGCTTTATACTATTGTGCTGTGAACACCGATGATGTCATAGGGTGTGTATTTACGATCGTAGCTACAGGTTATGTGTTTTACGACAGGAACTACTGTTGTGGTGCCTTTGGTGTTGAATTACATTTGGCTGCCGTGGTTTACCTCTTGCCCTTCCCTTTACATTTCTTCACGTTTCACCTCCCATTTTCTGGCATGCATCCAGCAGCCTGCTTTCATTTGTACTTTCCTACACCTGGCTTATCTTGTGTAATGTGTTCTATGGCCGGTCTACTGCAGGTTTGCTTTGCTCTGCTATGACAGTTCTCTTTTCTTTGCAATCCGACACCTCCCCTATCCTGTTTTGTAGGTTTCTGCAAGCAGACTTGTCAGCTGCCGTCGATTGCCCACTGTGAGTTAATAGGTGTTAATTGCTGAGTTGTACTCCAATTACCCTACAGCGGCATTTCCTTATTATCTTCCCCTGTCCTTCCTGTTTGAGCTATGGTGCACGGCGCATGCGTCCGCTTACCGGATTTCGGGCACGTTTTCCTCCCCGTACACATGCGCTTTCGGGCACCATATGTGCTCTCAGCTAAATGATGCTATACCTACCTCCCCACCCCTGTCCTGCGGCTTTGTTAGCAATGGCCAGGCCGGATTTGCATTGCTCCAATGTGCTTACAGCTATGGTGGCACACCCCACTGCTGATGTCATGTATACCTCTAAGCCACTCCTCAGTGTTGTAGCGCTGCGCCGTATGGTACATCCTTAGTCCGGCGGGACGTTTGCGATTCACTATTACCTGCCTCATTTGCATGGCATTGACTGCTAATTTCTAGTTACCACGCCGGACACTGTCACAAACCCTTAGCAACTCTTGCAGCTTGGTTGTGGTGTACCATGCATACCATTGAGTATTATGGTGAAATCATGATATGTATTACATTGCGATTTTATGACATTTGTATATATTTTCTTTGTGTTCCCGTTTGCACACACATGCCCTGCGGTTGTACTTTGCGTTACTGTGGATATGACATTAAATGTTGTTTTTTAGGTGTTGTCCATCTTTCCTTATGCCATTGGCTGTATATTTAGCCATTGGCATATGTTAACTTTGTAATACATGAGTTTGGTCTGCTTTCATAGCTCCGATGTTCTGTTTGGAAAAATGTAAACCGTGTTTTTTGGTTTACATTTCTGTGGGCTTACGCTACGCCTGCACCACTTCACCGAGGGCTGTGCAGATCTGATGTACGCCGGTAGTGCACATGGAATTGGATCATACCTGAATCGCTCAGCGGCCATGTTTGGCGTTATACCACCTACGCTACAGCTGCGCCTGGTGCAAGCTTCATGAATCCCGGGGAGGGCACTTAAGTCACGATGGCCATGATGTACATCAAAAGTGCGACTGTACACTTTAAGTATGATTGTTTGCCACCTTTGTACCTTACAATAGTTAGAGGCTAGGGATTTGTTTAGAGGTGGAATAGTATTATATAATTTACTTAAAGCAACATGTTAATTTGCATTCGAGATTAGTATCTGGTATGCATTACCAGATCACTTTTAAACTGATATTCAGCTTTGGAACAATAGATTTTGCAGGTGTTTAGGTAGGAAAGGCATTTATGCACATGAAAGGTAAGGGGAACGTTTTCAGTAATGGTAATTGCATGTATTATGAAATGGAGTATTTGTCACTTATGTTGCACACTGATAAGTTTATGACAAGTCATTACCATTATGATTGGCTCTTCTTGGATGTTCTTCGTGTTTCACTGTTGCAGTCATCACATTTGGGTTATCTGCTGCAGGTAGCCCTCAGCCGGCCTGAACACCAGAGTCTTCGGATTCCTGTGTCAGATGCTGTCTCTTCTTCCATGATGTCAGGTCATCAGGGGTATAAAACATGCAGCCAGCACCATTGCATCAGTCTTTCTTGCCGTGCCCAAAGCAGAAGCAGTTTGCAAGTGCTGGTCATCCGACTCCTGAAATTTTCATTTTCGAGTTTCAGATCTGAAGTCTTCAAAAAAGATAAGTACCCCATTGGGGACCTTTTTCTTGCTCCAACCTATGTCAGTAAAAGTTAACAATTGTCTTACCTGTGGAAAGCAAATACCTCACAGAGATTTTTTATTTGTACTGCATCCCCTGCTTAGGCCCAACTACAATGTCCAAGCAGTGGGGGGTTCCCACTTCCAAAGCAGGGAGTAGTAAGCCACCCCCCTACGGAAAAATGGCACAATGACTTAACCTTAACCCTTCCAAGCCCTGCTCAACTGCCTGCTCCCTTAGGAGGAAAGCTCGCCCTGCATGCAAAAAACTGGGAACTCATTATCCAGGACAAATGGGTTTTGAACATAGTTTCCTAAGGATACAGATTCCACTTCCACACACTACCAACCCCAAACGGTTGGCTAGACCTACCCCCAAATCAGTGGGCAGAGGCCCAACAGCAGGTTCTCTCTCCTCTAAGTATCAGGGCTATTCAACCTGTCACAGCAGAACAAAGCGGACAAGGTTTTTATTCAAGACTTTTCCTGGTACCCAGAAAAGACAGCTCCTGGCATCCTATCCTGGGCCTCTCTATTCAAACACCTTTCTGGTAATTACAAAATTCAAAATGCTAACACTTCAACAGCTTCTTCCTATGCTAGGCAAAGATGCCTGGCTGGCAACCTTAGACTTAAAGGAAGCTTACCTGAACATTCCAATAAGGGAATCTTGCAAGAAATACCTATGCTTCAGGGCAGGCTCCATGCATTGTCAGTTCTTTGCACTTCCCTTTGGCTTATCTACTGCATCCAGGGTATTCACAAAGTGTCTAGCTCCAGCCGTTGCATTTTGCAGGCAGAGAAATATTCAAATATACCGATACTTGGATGATTGTCTGATTCAGGCAGAAAGCCAGGACTTGCTATTACAACATCTGGCATTCGTAAAGAAACTTCTAATCTCACTGGGGTACACCATAAACGAAAATAAATCTCACCTAGTACCCTGTCAACAGATTATATTCCTGGAAGCAAGCTTGAACACATCTTCCCAGATGGCTTTCCTCACTCCAGAGAAACAAGTTTATTTGACAACCTACTTCAAACTATTGGCCACAAAACCCCAGCTATCTGCAAGGAAAATTCTGCAAGCCCTGGGGTTCATGGCCTCTTGCATTCTACTAATTCCATATGCAAGACTGCATACGAGGAAACTGCCTATGGTGTCAACATTCTCAGGACCTGCAATCAATGATTCGTATCATTCCTTGTATAAAGACAGAGTTCCTTTGATGGGCAGAGGCCTGCTACCACAACAAGGGGCTGTCTCTCACTCTACCCCCTGCCGCCCAAACCCTAACAACAGACACATCAGACTATGCATGGGGGGGTTCACTTGGTAGGGCAGTGCATTCAGGGCAAATGGAACCTGAGACAGATGCACCTGCATATCAGTCAAAAAGAAATGTTAGCTGTACAGAATTCCCTGACAGCCTTCAAAGACCGCATTCTTCCAGGACAACTATTGGTAAAGACAGACAACACCACAGTTATGTGGTACATAAACAAGCAGGGGGGAACCCACTCATACCCTCTCTGCAGACTAGCCATGGCTCTGTGGAACACAGCCTTGAGCTACCAAGTGCACCTACAAACTCAATTCCTGCCAGGCAAGCTAAATTCACTGGCAGATGACTTAAGCAGAAATCTCATGGACCCACACGAATGGAAACTAGAACCAAAAATATTCAACCTCTTGAGGAACAAACGGGGGACTCCAGAGGTGGACCTGTTTGCCTCCCCTCAGAACTACCAATTGGACAAATTCTGCACGAGGACTCCCTACAGTCAAGTTTGGAAAGTGGATGCCCTGTCCTTTATCTGGGAAAGCCTCTAGGTTTATGCCTTTCCCCTCTGCCTTTCCTCTCAAGGGTTCTGCTAAAGATCAAACAGGACAAGCCAAGGACAATACTGATTGCACCAGACTGGCCATGCCAGCACTGGTACCCCCTCTTTCGCAGTATGACACTGCTGGAACCATGGCACTTGTCTCAGATCCCTTCCCTGCTGTCCCAGCAGGTGGGCCAGATTCTGCACCCTCAGCTTCAAGCCCTGAACCTTGCAGCCTGGCTAATTTCTTGAGCTCTCCAATAGCATCCCTCAGTAAGCAGGTACTAGATGTCATTCTGGAGGCAAGGAGGCCTAGTACTAGAAAATCCTATGCTGAAAAGTGGAAAAGATACCGTTCCTGGAGCCAAACTCAGGGGATGGGCACAACGGTGGCCAGCTTACCTCATATTCTTCAGTAACAGAAATGCTCCAGAAGGGCATATCCTTCTCTTTAATTAAAATTCATGCCTCTGCCATTTCAGCACAGTATAATACTGAGCAACCCCTCTTCTCTCACCCCCTGCTAAAACAATTCCTTAGAGGGGCCAAAAATTTAAGAACCCCAGGAGAGCCCCCACTCCAGCCTGGGACCTTAACTTTGTATTTAAAAAAACTCACCCCCCCCCCCTTTGAGCCAGCTGCAACAGCAGAGTTGAAATTCCTTTCTTGGAAAACAGCCTTCCTTCTAGCCATCACTTCAGCAAGAAGAATGTCTGAATTACAGGCCCTCATGGCCGTGTAACCCTTCATTATCTTCCATGCAGACAGGGTTTCCCTCAGGACCGATCCTTCCTTTATGCCCAAGGTGTTGTCTATTGTGGCCCTAAATCAGTCCATTAATTTGTCTACTTTTTTCCCCTAATCCACAGAACAAAGGGGAGTGAATACTGCACTCCCTGGATGTGCACAGACAACTTAGATTTTATTTGGACAGGACTAAGCCTCTCAGAAAATCTGAACAGCTGCTAGTTGGCTTTGCTGCAGGGGCAGAGGGGAAGGCCATTTCAAAGCAAACCATTTCCAAATGGATAGCCCATTGCATTAATTTCTGCTACAAGCACCACGGAAAACCTACCCCACAGGGGATAAGATCACATTCCACCTGGGCTGCATCTACTTCTGCAGCCTTTCTCAGAGAAGTCCCTACCAGGGACATCCTGCTACTAGGAACTCTGTACATACTTTCACCAAGCATTACCACATGCCTATTTTTTTCTAAATCCAGAGCTGGTTTTGCCACTGCAGTCTTGCAGTCTTAATAGCTGGCCCTAATGCTCTTTAACTTCCTCCTCCCTTCCTTAGCTTTGGGAATCAACCCAAATGTGATGACTGCAACAGTGAAACATGAAGAACATAGTACAGTTGTGTACACTTACCGTAAATGAAGATGTTCGAGTGTATCTACTGTTCCAGTCCTGGTTACCCTCCCTCCAGCCCCCTGATGTCTCTTGGCTCTACCTTTCCTTCTTGTTTGGTATATTTAAGTTTTTCTGGTGTATTTGCTTTTTGGTGGAGGTGTATCTTAACATATAATTGCTTCCCACTGTGGGGACACCTGACATCTGGGGTAAGAAAAACTGATGTAATTGCATTGGCTGCATGTTTTATACCCCTGAAGACCTGACGTCATGGAACAAGGAACAGCATCCGATGCAGGAATCCGAAGACTCTAGTATTCAGGCCAGCTGAGGGATATCTGCAGGCAGATAACCAAAATGTGATGACTGCAACAGTGAATACACTTGAACATCTGCATTTATGGTAAGTGTACACAACTGTACTTTTTGTAACCAGCTGCACTATTTTAGCCTATGTTGTTGTATAATAGGAATTGATACCATTCCCTTCTCTCCCAAGGTAAATACTATTCTAGTCAACTAAGAGAACTATATTTTATGGTCAGATATATGGCTTGATATTTCTGTTTGTTATATATTACACATGTCAGGATTTGCTGAGGTACATATGCCAGACCAGTTTTGCTATGATTATAGATAGTTGTTCTCTAAGTTACGTTGTACTGTGCTGAACTAAGTTTGGTAAAGCAACAATTGCATTGTATATTATATAAATTTAATATAATAGAAAGCCACAGCCCATTTCTTCATCCTGGCTTGTCTGAGCTTATGTGGTTAAAATTTGTAAGTAAATAAAATGGGAATGCTACCTTAAGTTTTAGCCAAGACTGTTATGAAACAGGTAAAAGAGTCATACGTCTGATGGAAGATAGTATTTTAATACTTCCAGCTTTCAGTGGTCCAACAGTAACACAGCACAACCAAGAGTGTCATTCACTATCATATAGAGATGTTTCAAAATGTACATCAGGGATAAGTTCAACACTTCCAGTTGTTAGAAGTAGTAAAGGAAGGATTAATAGTGGTGGAAATATTAGTTTTATACTTTAAGATCGATAAAATAGGATGATTCAGATACTTTTATAGTAGTTATATGGGTTATTGTGCCTAACGGTTGAGGCTATAGATACCTTTGGGGATTCATTCTTCATTTGATAGTGATAATTACAGTTCTGTGTGTGTGTGTGTGTGTGTGTGTGTGTGTGTGTGTGTGTGTGTGTGTGTATTCCATTACCTATAATGGAAGTATTAATACATTGTACCAAATGACTTTAGCTGATGTTACCCGTTGAAGGAAAACAATAGGTTTGAGCTTTCTTTCCCTTTGTTATTGTAATGTAATTTTGCTAACTGATTGTCTGGGATGTAGTGGAGTAGAGCTTATTAGGAAGGGAGTTTGCAATAGTACAGAAGTGACAGTTTGGAAAGTATACTTGCTGTAGCTAAAGTTTGAGTTGCGGGCATGATTTTGGGATATGTAGATCTTTGTACGTGCCCTAGGGGTTGATATCTTGTAGTTCGGGCAGGATGGACACATTAAGGATGTCCTTCATGGATGCATCTGCAGTCATAACAACTGGGTTGTCCTGTCGTCAGGCAGCCCTTCAGTCGGCCGGATTCCAAAGTCCGGGTCCGGCTTCGGCTGATGTCGCACTTCACCCGACGTCATCTCTGTTGGTCTTCGGGTATATAAGCATCAGCCGACGCCATTTTCTCCAGTCTTTCTTGCCGCGTGGCGCCCGAAGCAGAAGCTGTTCGCAAGTGCCGGTCGGTCGGATCCAGAGATTACTTCTCCCGAATACTACTTCGAAGACTTCTAAAGCTAAGTACCCCGTTGGGGACTCTTTCTTGCCTCAGCCGATGTCAGAAAAAGTTAATAATTGTTTAACCTGTGGGAAACAAATACCTCATAAAGATTTCCACTCTTACTGCCTGCCCTGTTTAGGCCCAGCCCACGACGTAGCAGCTTGTTCGTCCTGTGCTTCTTTCAACCGACGAACCCTTAGACGTCGGTCAGAGTTTGCAGAACAGTTTTTCGGTTCTGACTTTGCGTACATTATGCCGTCGGACCCTCCGACTTCGCATTCTGCCAAAAAACGCAAAGAAAAAGACCGACACTCGCGGTCCGCGGTTTCGGCCGAAACCATGGTTAAGTAAACCGCGAGTGTCTCGGTTTTGGCCGAAACCGAGAAAACTGATCAAACTACACCTGAAACTATCACTACAACTGAGGTCCCTGCTAACACTCTTGAATCGGCCTCAGAAATTTTACCCACTACGGTGCTTACCACTGACTTATCAGACACCATTCCCTTGGATGTCTCTACCCCAGCACGTGGTGCTGCCAGGCCTCCAGCAGCCATGTCCATTAAGGCCTTCGCCAGGGCTAAAGCAGCCAAGACTACTAAAACAGTGCCTGTTAAACCCCCTTCCTCCAGGCCCTCTGCCAGTTCTCAAATGCTTACCTTGGCACAAGATTTAATTTCATTAATTAGAGGATCTCAATCTCACCCAGACAGGGCCTCTCAGCCCCCAGAAAAGAGACCTAGGGCAGAGCCCCCTGAGACAGTGTCCTCTGATGATTCTGCTGATGAATCAGACATAACTGACCAGCCAGAGGCTCCTTTCTCCAATTTTGAAGATTCTGATGCTGAAGAATCCATTCCAGCTGCTTCCCCTCCAGAAGAATTCTCCTTTGGGAAAACCTTGCATGCCATGCGAGAACAGTTCCAATGGCAGCAACAGGATTTTTCAGACTCCAGGAAAAGACTTAGGACCTTTTTGCACCTACCACAGCACAGGCTCTTAGCTATCCCTCCTGTTCTCTCTGTGGTGGATGATGCTTTCAATGATGCCTGCTCAGCTCCAGATTCTTTACCCCAGCCCCTGCCAAACCAGACAGATTTTACAGGGTGCCAGATACTCATCACCACCTCTACAAGGCCCCTCTTGCAGACCCCGAAACTATATCCCAGGGTCCCAAGGCAGTAGCCACGACTATAGCTAAAACCCTGTTCCTTCTGAAAGGGAAGCAAGGTCATTAGACAGATGGGGTAAAAGTTTACACTTCAGCCACTCTTTCAGCTAGAGCTTTAAATTGTCAGTTTCACATGATACAATACCAAGAGTTTATGCTTGATCAGTTAACTAAAAAGCTAACCACTGATGAATCTCTTGATAAGAATTATGTATTAGAAATGGTAAATAACATACAGCAGGTTAGTAACCATTCTTTAAAATGTGGCTATGATGCACTGAAGGCTTCATTTAGATCAGCCATGACTGGCACAGTAATTAGAAGGCATGCATGGCTAAAGGAGCAAGCTTTACCGGATCATGTTAAATCTAAATTGCTTGATGCTCCTATGGATAAATCAAGTTTGTTTGGTACACCTGCCCAGCAGGTTATGAAGAAAATGGAAGAGAAGGCAAAATCAGTCCAGACAGTTAAAGAATTCTTGCAGGTTCAACCCCCAAGGTTTAGCAGGAACTGGCCTGCCAAAAATTGGTCCTTTCCTGACTCCACAAGACCTCAAAGGGGCAGGAATAGACGTTCCAGAGGCAGAAACCAATCCAGAGGAGGTGCCTACAGAGGACGACAGTGGCAAGGTAACAACAGAGGCACAGAATCAACACCTGCCTCTACATCAACACAGCCACAGTGACTTAAACCTAAACCCGCCTACCAGGGAACAAATAGCAGCTCCTCTAGGCGGAAAGCTAACCTTATTTTCAAAAACTGGCACCACATAACAAAGGACAAGTGGATTTTACGAACCATAGATCAAGGTTACCGGTTCCACTTCCACACTTTACCAGTCAAAAGAGGAATGCCAAACCTACCTCCAAATCAAAAACAGAGGCTCTACAACAGATAATGGAATTAGCAAACATGAGAGCTGTGGAAAAAGTGCCAACAGCAGAGCAAGGAAAGGGGTTCTACTCCAGACTATTCCTAGTTCCAAGAAAGGAAAAAGTTGGAGACCAATTCTAGACCTGTCTACCCTAAATACTTACATCATTGTCCCAAAATTCAAAATGCTGACCCTACAGCAACTTCTTCCCATGCTGGGCAAGGAGTGTTGGCTGGTAACTCTAGATCTCAAGGAGGCATACCTGCACGTCCCCATTCGACCTATCTGCAGAAGATACCTCAGATTTCTTGCAGGATCAGAGCACTATCAATTCTCAGCATTGCCCTTTGGCTTATCTTCTGCGCCCAGAGTATTCACAAAATGCCTGGCATCAGTAATCGCCCATTGCAGACTACAGGGAATTCAAATTTATCCATACCTGGACGACTGTCTGATACAAGGGGACAACAAAAGCAAGCTGACAACAGATTTACAAAGGGTCATTTACTTGCTTCAAGCACTGGGATACACAGTCAATTTACAAAAGTCAAGGCTGATACCATCCCAGACAAGGACTTTCCTGGGAGCGGAATTGGACACAGTAAGGCAAATGGCATTCCTAACTACAGAAAAACAAAAAGAACTCCCTCTTTACTTCTTGGCACTAACAAATCTGAACAAGTTAACAGCAAGAAAGGTACTGCAGGCCTTGGGTTTCATGGCATCATGCATAATCTTGGTTCCATTTGCCAGACTACATATGAGAAAGCTTCAGTGGTACCTAAAGAATTTATGGTCCCAACACAGACACAGCCTAGAAACGGAAATTCCACTAATACCATGCTTAAAACAGGAGTTCCTATGGTGGGCTCACGCATGCCAGTCAAACCCAGGCCTGCCCTTTCGCAAAGGTCAAGCAAGCCAGACCATCACAACAGATGCTTCAGACCTGGGATGGGGGCACATATGCTGGACAAATGCGTGCAAGGATTGTGGACACAGGACCAACTTCACCTGCACATCAACCTAAAAGAAATGCTGGCAGTAAAACTGGCAATCCAAAAGTTCAGACCATTTCTCAAGGAAGGCCAGTTGATGATAAGGACAGACAACACCACAGTCATGTGGTACATCAACAAACAGGGAGGCACTCATTCCTACCCCTATGCAGAATGACTTTGGAGCTGTGGACCCTGGCACTCAGCTACAACATCCAGTTACAGGCAATATTTGTACCAGGAAAAGAAAACTCTCTAGCAGATATGTTAAGCAGGACTACATCGGATGTCCACGAATGGCAGCTGCACCGGACATCTTCAAGACCATCTCGAAGAAATGGGGAATGCCTCAGATAGATCTATTCGCATCACCTCTCAATCACCAGCTCAAAAAATTCTGCACAAGGACATTCCACCCGCTAGCATGGAAAGTGGACTCGCTCTCCTTCAGCTGGAAAGGACTAACAGCATATGCATTCCCACCTCTTCCCTTGATACACAAAGTATTACTAAAAATCAAGGAGGAACGTCCAAGGATAATCCTGATAGCTCCAAACTGGCCAAGACAACATTGGTACCCACTGCTGAGGAACATGTCTCGGAACAATATGTGGCCAATACCCCTGATGCCCTTGATGCTAACTCAGAACAACTACAGCACCATGCATCCAAACCTAAAAACGTTGCAACTGACTGCATGGAACATCACATAGCAGCTGCTAATCCACAGCTTTCACAAAGAGTTAAAGACATTATTCTTGAAGCACGCAGACCTTCAACAAGAAGAAACTATGCTGGGAAATGGAAAAGGTTTGTCATTTGGAGCTCAGAAAGAGGTAAAGATGTATCAAACATAGATATGCCCAACATTCTGGAGTATCTGGTCGAACTACTTCATTCAGGCCTGTCCTATTCCTCCATCAAGATTCATGCATCAGCTATTTCAGCAGAATACAGCTTTGATCCACCTGTTTTTTCACACCCTTTGCTCAGGCAGTTCCTCAGAGGAATCAAGAATGTAAAACCTCCAAGGAAACCACCATTACCAGCCTGGGACTTGAACTTTGTGCTAGAAAAATTGACTCTATCACCTTTTGAACCAGCAGCAACAGCAGACCTGCAACACCTGTCATGGAAAACTGCTTTCCTACTGGCAATTACTTCAGCAAGGAGGGTTTCAGAGCTACAGGCCTTACTGGCAGTGCAACCCTTTCTAATCTTCCACCAAGATAGAGTGTCCATGAGGACTAATCCTACATTTATGCCTAAGGTGGTATCCAGAGTGTCCTTAAACCAGGCAATCCACCTACCTACCTTCTTTCCCAACCCACAAAACAGAGGGGAAAGAATACTGCATACCTTGGATGTACATAGACAGCTACGCTACTACTTGGACAGAACAAAAAATAGCAGAAAGACTGACCAACTTTTCGTAGCCTATGCAACAGGAAGGGAAGGAAAAGCTATTTCCAAACAGACAATCTCCAAATGGATAGGAAATTGCATACGATTCTGTTACTCCTTCCATGGAAAGCAAATTCCACAGAACATAAGACCTCATTCTACAAGGGCAACAGCCACTACCACAGCCTTCTTACGAGGAGTGGCTACCAAAGACATTATTGAGGCGGCTACTTGGACCTCCGTGCATACATTTGCCAAGCATTATAATTTACCTCTATATTCCAGATCCCGAGCAGGGTTTGCCACTGCTGTTCTGCAAGGGATCCTAAACACACCATAATCTACCTTTATCCTCCTCCCCTAGTTGGCTATGGTATTCTACCCAGTTGTTATGACTGCAGATGCATCCATGAAGGACATAGTACAGTTTTGTACCTACCATAAATGTAGATGTCCGAATTGGATAGCATCTGCAGTCAGGATTACCCTCCCTCCTTCCTCTCTGTGGTACTCCTAGGGTGTTTACCCTTCTAATAGCTAGCTAGTGGGGGGATTTCTTTCATGGTGTATTTGTTTGTATTTATGTACATACATGCTTATTTTTGTGTTTACCTCTATCTTTTGGAAACATTGGCATCTATCCAAAATTTTTAGCCTTCTAGAGGGCTTCTGGCATCTGGGGCAAGAAACACTGAAGAAAATGGCGTCGGCTGATGCTTATATACCCGAAGACCAACAGAGATGACGTCGGGTGAAGTGCGACATCAGCCGAAGCCGGACCCGGACTTTGGAATCCGGCCGACTGAAGGGCTGCCTGACGACAGGACAACCCAGTTGTTATGACTGCAGATGCTATCCAATTCGGACATCTACATTTATGGTAGGTACAAAACTGTACTTTATGCCCCATGTATCTGGGAAGTAATCAGTGAAGGGGACAGCAGTAGCAGCCTCACTGAGGACCCTGTGCAACAGAACACAAAGCTGTATGCAGGCCTATGCAGTCTGCATTACCATTTGAGTGTCAGGCCTTAGTTTTGAGGGCACAGGGATCTATCTGTCTATCTATCTAGCTAGCTAGCTAGCTATCGTTTGCTGACCGGTTTAGTCCCACTAGGTTAGTGGCATCTTTTCAGGAGACACCTGTTATGGCATTTATAGTATTGGAGGAAATTTGGCCAGTGCATCAGGGGAAGTTTTGCTCTTTTTGATGTGTGCCTTGGGATCTTTTACATCCTCCTAAGCTACCACTAACTGAAGCAGATGAGACCTCAATTTAACATCTTATCTAAAGCACAGCACACTCAGGAGTGTAGAACTTTTCTAATACTACACATCATTATCAGCAATCTAGTCATCAGGAGTGGGTGTAGAACCCACAAACTTCTGGTCTTCTGGCAAAAAATGCAAGTCTGCTACCTTTTGCTTCACTGATGCTGCAAGTGTTAATGGCAATCAATGTGGTATACTACCTGCCTGTTGAGATGGAATCTAGTAACTCAGAAAGAAATGACTAGAAGATGTAGCAGAGGAGTATGACCCCATACAGTGGGACATTCCACCCTGCAATTACTGAGACTACTACTGTAAAGGGCAGAAGTTGGAGGTACTGGGAGTCCATTAAGGTCCAGGCTTGCATAATGTGTTATGCAATAGAAGCAGTATAAATAAATTACTACTGTATTGTGTTTTTTTTACCAGTAAATTGTACTGGGTGTCATTCTTGTGGGAGTGAAGTGTTTTGATCACCTTGAACAAATTAATGAATATATCTGATGTTTTTATGAACATAGCAAACTAAGAATGTAAATGAGATTCATTTTTAAATGTAAATCAAAGCAAACAGACTGTTTCAAAGACCATGACTTGTGTTGAAGTGACTACATTAAAACACTTTACGGGAGCTAAGAATGAAGTACAAGGTTGAATTTGTGAACTGTGTATGTATGTGTGTGTGTGTGTGTGTGTGTGTGTGTGTGTTTGTGTAGTCCATCCTAGAGAATGAACTTCCATATGGTAGTTGGTTGAAATGAATGCTTATGCTGCTAAATTATGAGCAAAGATTAACTTAGTTGGTGGAATGGACATGTGTTGGTGCAGACCAAAATTAAATTATGTCCAAAAGCATAACAAAATATGGCTAGGAAACCAGTCCCACAGAACAATTGCAGTTGTAACAAAAAATGTAGAGGTTGTTTGTCTGTCAAAGTAAACTTTATTGTTGATCAGATGTACCTAGTAGTGCCAGCTGAAAGAAATTTTGTTGCTTGATCCCAGTGCAAGACATAACGCTCAGTAATAATTAGGATACTTGACAACACATACATTTACCACATATTGGACAATAAGAATTAGACAATATTATACTACTAGGTATTGCACAGACTAAGAACCTGTCTCCACATGAAATAATATAATACTCCTGTATGCTGTAATCCTTGCAAATGCATTGAAACACAAACGCAGATTTCATGAAAGATTGAAATATTCCCTTTTTATGTTTTTATATTGTTTGATCTTACCTCAGCTGTCATGTTATGTCATGTCTGAGACTTAAGCATTTGTTATTACAGAGGTAACTGTTTTGGGCTGTTTGAGGATCTAAAACAGCACCAGCATCTCATTTGCGTAAAACACTCAAGAATTAAATACCTGGTCAGTTCACGTACACAGTCTCAATTTTTCATCTTGAGGTGCAGAGTGCTTGCTGTAGTAAAGCTTTATGAAGGCTATGGGATCAGTGTGTGTAGATTAGCATGTGAATGAACAGGTTTAATGTAGAATCACCATGGTTACTGTGATGCCCCTCCACTGGACCAGTAATCAAGAAGCCTCAGTACTCACCACTAGCACCAGTGGGGGATGTACACTGGGAGGTTGACAGGCACACACACAGTATTTCCAGATACAGCTCTCTGCATCAAGTGCAATTTCCCTTAATAGCACACAGAGATCACAGTCAGTCCAGGGTTGGTTTCTCCCTCTTTCTTTGGATCCCCAGTAACACTCTCCACTGGCACAGCTATAGAGTTGAGATCTCAGCTGAGTGGCCAAGACAAGCCCTCCAGCACCATCTAAGTCGAACCAGTGCTTCATGTCCCTGTCCAAGTGGCTGACACACATATTCACTTGTGAAAGGCTGGCACAGGTTTACTAGCTATGCCCCCTTCTGCCCACACTATAAGGTAAACCAAAATTTGAGGAGAAAAGTGCCACAAAAAACCTAATAATCACAAAAATGGGTACTGATGAAGGACCATCAACAATTCCGGGATGTAGAAGTTTCATGACTCGAAGCACACCAATGTACAACAAGCACCATACAAAATAACATTAGAAAGAGCTTCTTCCTCTAAACTTTAGACCTAAACCTGCCTTTTTCTTTATAAATAGAGACATCCAAATAATTCACCTTCTCATTACCGATCTCATACTGTCAGAACTCAAATATGTCTCACAAATATCAGCCACAATGAAAGGTTTAAATATATTTAATAATAAATAATAAAAGAACAAGTAACATCAGAGTACAAAATCACAGGAAACATTTAAAACAACATTGCAAGACAATATCAGATAAATAAAGAAAAACATCTAAATTAAGCTTTGCTATATTCCTGACTGTATCTAAAAGAATTACTATATCCTAATAACTTAATTAGAGCAGCAAGGCAGATGTGGTGAGTGGATCTCGATGTTGTCAGGTCAAGGACTAAATATAGAATACAGAGTCTCTCTCGGACAGTTCTTAAATTAATATCTCAAATATTACTGCTGGGATAGCTTGCAGAATGACATAATTTTTGTCACCTGACTCTGTCCCAGGTGAAAATCCCCACTGATGCAGCTGGTATCAATTAACATCTACCTGTGAAAATACATAGACAAGGGCTTTTCTTAGCTCTAAGGCAGATCCTGGAAGTCATAAAACAATAAAACACTTCCAAGACAATACAGTAAACAGATCAGCACAGACATTGTGTCTGTTGCTGCACTGAAACCGAAAGATAACATCTTTTTATTGCATGGCCATAAAGTAATTTAATTTCAGCTATTTTTCTGAAGTTAACCTCCTGTATTCCAGTTTTCATTGTTAAAATATATACATCTAAACAGTTACAATAGTGCAGGCACATCTCTGTTCTATTCCAGTAAGGCATGCTATAGTTACATTTTACAAAATATCTCTTCAGCACACATGTCAGTACAAGACATCTTATATGACATACAGCTCTAATACATTTGTAACAAGTGTATGAATCATGTTGATATTCACAAATGACATATGATTATTTACAAAATTCCAGATAGCTGGGCTGAAAGTATCTCCCTTTGTCACACTTCTATATAAATCATGTTGATATTCACAAAGGACATAGAATTATTTACAAAATTCCAGATAGCTGGGCTGGAAGTATCTCCCTTTGTCACACTTCTATATAAATCATGTTGATATTCACAAAGGACATAGAATTATTTACAAAATTCCAGATAGCTGGGCTGGAAGTATCTCCCTTTATCACACTTCTATGTAAATCATGTTGATATTCACAAAGGACATAGAATTATTTACAAAATTCCAGATAGCTGGGCTGGCAGTGTCTCTTCTGGACTAGCAGTGTCTACTTTTGTGACACCTGCTCTCAGATGTAGACCATTAGAGAGGTACTTTGATTGAAGGAGCAGTTATCAACATTTTGTCATTAGTGTTCATTTGACTGTAGGAAATTATACCGTCTTGTCACTGCTTTATAGAGGTTTCAGGATGTACAGTAACTTAGGTATTCATTGTTGTGTAGCCAGAGGGATTTAGCCACAACAAGTAATGATTATATATCTCTTTGAAACAGCGTTTTAGTTTAGAACAACAGCATTTACAGAAGGACGGTATTGTGCATTTAACAGCAGCTATAACTTACCTTGGGACTGCAGGTGTGGCTGTAGCAGGAGTATGGCATGGTGAAGTAACTGCAAAGTACAGTAACACTGGAAGTAGCAGGAGTATGGCATGGTGAAGTAACTGCAAAGTACAGTAACACTGGAAACAGTAGGAGTATGGCATGGTGAAATGACTTCAAATTACAGTAACATTGGAAACAGCAGGAGTATGGCATGGTGAAGTAACGTCAAAGTACAGTAACACTGGAAGCAGCAGGAGTATGGCATGGTGAAATAACTTCAAAGTACAGTAATACTGGAAGCAGCAGGAGTATGGCATGGTGAAGTAACGTCAAAGTACAGTAACACTGGAAGCAGCAGGTGTATGGCATGGTGAAATAACTTCAAAGTACAGTAACACTGGAAGCAGCAGGAGTATGGCATGGTGAAGTAACGTCACAGTACAGTAACACTGGAAGCAGCAGGAGTATGGCATGGTGAAATAACTTCAAAGTACAGTAACACTGGTAGCAGCAGGAGTATGGCATGGTGAAGTAACTACAAAGTACAGTAACACTGGAAGTAGCAGGAGTATGGCATGGTGAAATAACTTCAAAGTACAGTAACACTGGAAGCAGCAGGAGTATGGCATGGTGAAGTAACTGCAAAGTATGGTAACACTTGTAGTCAGCAAGTCAAAAGGGCATGTTAAATGAAATTAAAGTTTGTAGGATATTTGCACCTTCCTCATTGTGGGACAGCCATGTAGTGTGTTAATGTAAGAGGGAGTGAAAGCAAAGCATTTGATGTTTCTTTGACCATGTGTAAGATGTGTGTGTGTGTGTGTGTGTGTGTGTGTGTGTGTGTGTGTGTGTGTGTGTGTGTGTGTGTGTTTAATATTTGTTTATATTAATGTAGATGGGTTTTTGCATGCATGTGTGCTTTTCATCTTATTCATTTTGTGTTTGTCAGAGTTTGTTGTTTAAATGGTTTTAGAGTACTTACGTATTATCGCAACCAGATTTTTGCGATAATTACTGTTGGTTTTTGATGCTTACATGTAAGTGTTAAAGGTGTGACAATGTCAGAGAAAGGGTTCTCTTTCACAATGAATGTGCTTTTAGGCAGGGTTATCAGTAGCAAATGACAAACTGAATGCTGTTGTTTCAATATGCACTTTGTCGCCAGCATGTCATGTCGCTGGCAGTAAAGTGCATACAGACTTCAACTGTCAAGGCTGCTGTCTGACTTACTGCAATTGCTGATTACTTTTCCCCACATAAAAAGGCACAGACACAGAAGTAATGGTTTTGCTCCACTTTTAGTTTTTAACAAGTTGTTAACATGGGTTCACGTTCAAATGAAAAACCTACTATATTCCACTAACGACAGGAAGAAGCGCATCATCAGACAGAAACACTTTTTCTGTACTGTTCTTACTATGTGTACTTGGGAACCCGCAATCACTCAACATTATCCACCCTGCATTTTTACAAGCATTACTGTATGTCATTTTACCATTGCAAAGGTTATTTGCAGTATGGTAACAGTTTTTAAAGAAAGGATTACTTTACGACCCAAACAATTCCTGTGTGTGTTTTCCTTGTTTGAGGGCTTCATTCCTGAGAGTTCAAAAATTCCATTCATCAGTAAGACAGCATGGGTGACAATTCCAGCCTGCATCTGTAATGCATGCAAAATGGGAAGAGTATTTCTGAATGTTTTTCTGTCTCTCAAGTTAATCCACAGGTTTTTCAACAGCCAAAAGTAGTCTGCACAACACTTTACAGTGTTTCATGCGCTCATCTGTTTTCAACTAAGCGAAATTCGCAACCGCAAACATCTGGTTGCGATAATATGTAAGTGCCACTTTTAGATATGGTTTTGCATTGTTGAGGGAGTCACTGTCATAGACTTCATTATACTGGCATGAAGCTGGCTGCCGCACTAGAACCGACAACTGTAGATGGAGTAGAAAAAAAAATATTGAAATGTATTCCTGTGACTGCAATGGTGATTTGTAAGTTGGACTTGGTCACAGTACCAGGGATGACCACTGAAGATGTTTTTGCATATGTGGGTGGCATAGTACAGTACTTCATAGTTCACAATCTGAAGTGTAGCTATTTACCATCACCAGAAATTAGAAGTTTAATATGTAGCTATTGCACTTGGAATGTAGATGGATCGGGTCTCTGATCATAACCAGTTTATGTATTCAAGACACGAATGCCTTGAAATTAATCTTGAGAGTGAAGTTTGAGAGGTGAATTTATTAACATCTATGTTGAGAACACATAACAAAGAAGGTTATGTTTGAAAAGATACAGTCATAATATTTTGTAGTACATGAAGCTTAAACTCATTCCATTTACTACAAAAGTCAGAGAAAAATATAAAAGCAGTAAGTATTTTATATCTTTGAAAGCTGTAATACATGTATTGCTGCCCCATAGAAAATGGCCACCCCCGAAACAATGGTGGGAAAATAAAAAGCTTTTGAACAATTTAAAAAAAAAGGAAATAAAACTTCATTCAGCTAAGAAAGAAAGGCTGAATGAAGTATTTCATTTTTAAAATTTTTTGGGAGGGGGAGGGGTTCCGCACACTGCACTGTGGTGACCATTGACTGCTGTTAATGCACTGGTGTGAGACTGGTGCTTAACAGCAGTGAGACATGCTTGACAAAGCTTTTTAAGCACCTTTGTGACATAAGAATGGTGCATAACAAGCTTGCCTTTTCTCCAGATTGGTACTTGTTCATTACAGTCCTTAGGACAGAAAAGCAGTTCCTAAAAGCTGGAAAACTGTTATTATTTACAAGTGACCTTGTGAAAGATTCTGTAAATTGTAGAAAGGAGTAATGTGCAAATTATGTGCAGCATAGTAATGTGGTGAGGAAGAGCGACTGGCTGTGATGGTCATGTCAGATCAGAGGGACTATTTCAATAGGCTACCGGAACTATGGAACTAGTAATTGTAAAAGAGAGGTTGTGATGGAAAATGTTCTCAGTCTAAGAGCTCCTACATTTTGGTCTTCTGTAAAAAGATATAAATTGAAGGGGACTTGATTTTAACTTTGTCACAGTGGAATTTATTGTAAGTTGTTCATATTGTGTTTGAAGACTCACAGAAAATCTTGTCATTGTTAATTTTTTATGTGATGGTCTGAAATACATTCATAATATGCTTTACAAGAACTTTTTCACAAGTGCTTATTATACATCTAGAACATTTCACTTTTTTTAATTCTCAAACAGTAGCAAGTAAACAATTAACAAAAAACACAAAAGTAAATGAATTTACTATGAAGTTATAGCTACTATTAATAGCCAGTAATACATGTTGAAAACATGATTAATGATACTTAATTAGAGGCTTAACAGGACAAAATATCCAATCAGTACTCCATCTAGGTACAGTTAAGTCCAGACATGCAGCCTGAGTATATCATCCTGGGTTAAACTTGGAATACAGGTCTAGAAAGCTGCAGTAAAAGACAGGGCCATGCTATAACAAACTATTACACCTGAGCAAATGTAAATGATTCCATAAAGGTACCAAATTATTACACAAAGAGGACTATAGTTTGTGATAAGCAAGTGATGAATCATGTAACAAATCCTTATTTTAGGAGATTGGCATACTATTAAAAAATAAACTTTTAATCTTGTGACAGATAAATCCCATGGTGGATTACATTCAGGTGTAATGAACAGACTTGTAATCACTGAAAGCTGTAATAGCCAGAACTTTTGGTTCCAACAACATACATGTCTATCTTTGTTGTGGGATTGAGGAATATCCAGTTTTTCTTAGTAAATCCACAGTCATTTACCATGAAGACTATTTTCAGACAATCCCAAATTATTTGAATGTAATTTACGTTAACCCCCCAGATGGTTTGCTGAAACATTGTTATTAGAATAGCCTTTCTCTAACAAACAGGCTGGCATACAGTAAGCCTTAAAAACTAACCTAATTTGGAGGTTTTGCAGTCTAGGAGTTACAGAATGCTTTTTCAAGATTAAATGTGCTGGTATGAGTTAATATTCTCAATGCCAGAAGTAAAAAGATTATATGTTAATTTGTCAGAAGTCCTATCCTTGACTCGCAGCTGATAAAAATGGGAGTCTTATGAACCATTGCAGACTTTTCAGAGCATAAGGTATCCTAAGTTGCCCGGCTGTATGAAATAAAGGTATGTATACATCCCTATACAGGGTGAGGAAATAAAATTAGTTGGAAATACTTCTAGAAATCCTGGTGGGAGACATACATATTTGTGTGTAGCTCTAGAAAAGTTCTAAAATGGGGTCTTTCTGTCTCAGAACCTATGAATTCACCTATATTATTGAGTACTTGTATCCAAGATACTCAGTGCAGTGTCAAACCTCATTTTTAAGGTGAAGATTTCCCCATATTGGCACACTCAGAATACAAACTTCTAGGTTAGTTAAAACAGTGTGAAGTTGTTTCATGGCTTTCCAAGCAAAGGTTACAGAAGGTAGGGAATGACAATAGCAAGTGATAGCAAGATGTTCCTTTTCAACAATTTTGGTTCCAGTTCTCCTCAACGTGGGGTAGGAGATACTTGTGCAGAAAATCTGAAGCATTTCACTTTTTGTGTTTTCCTTTTTAGCACACTTATTGGTGAGACTACCTTGTCCTTAGGCTTCACTTTTCTTTCCTTTTTATGGGGCCCATTGTCTGGGACGTGTCACAGTTGGGGTTTCACTGGTTTTAGTGTATTTGTTGGTCAGGACTCATCTTTTCCTTAGACTTCAGTTTTCTTTCCTTTTAATATGATCTGTTATCTGAGACAGTTTACTTTTGTGTTCTCCTTTTTTTAATTGTATATATTTATTGGTCTGGACTCAGACTGCCCTTAAATTTCACTTTTCCTTTCTTTTTACAGGGCCTGATCCCAAGCTAGTTGCTTTCACAATTGGAGGACTTTTCTTGTTCTTCTCTGCACCATCTTTAAGTAGGTAAGGTGTTCCACAGTGTGTGTAAGAAAACAAAATGTAATCAATACAGTTAAGCAATCAGTCTTTTAAATCATTTCTGACACATAGAAATGGTTTTACTTATGATCTGTATTTTTTATTTATATTCTTGTAACCAGTTAAGTAACATCTGCTGACACAAACGCCAGTTTTCAGAGTAGGCTCAAACAGTTTTTTATACATAATTGACTAACTAAGAGTTGCATAGTATTTACATGGTTGTGAGAATCAAACCATCGTCTAGGAAATGCTTATGACTTCCATTTCTTTTACAGCAATCACTAGATGTTACTGGTAAATGATGTGCTGTAAGAATGGCTCAGATGGTCAGTTTACTATGGAATTTCAGTGAAATTAATTGAAAATTTGCTGTCAAAATTCTATACTTTCTTGAAGTGTGTTATTTACTGTAATCACATCTGATAACAGATATGCAGTAGATTGCATTTCTAAATGTTAGTAATGGTAAAAATTATTACCACTCAACACCTGTACCTTTTATGTTTTAGTCCTGCTATGCTCATTATAAATTGCTAATTCCTTCTGTTGTCATTTTAATTGCTCAATAGTAGAACTTTTAGTCACTGGTTTTCTAAATTCGGTGCTACTTTGTGATATCATTTGGAGCTCTGAGGAGTGTGTGCAGCTGTATGAGAGATGTTACAAGTCTCACTGTACCAAACAACTAATTCGCATCTTGAGCTGAGGACTCCAAAGGGCATCAGACGTTACACAGGAATAATCTTTTTTGTTTGTTTGTTTTTTTTTTTTTGCTGTTTGCTATCTACTGAATATTTTAAATTCCTGCAAAAGGAAGGACACATTTATAAGATTCCTGTTTTGACGCAAGTGGTCTGAACTTGGAGGGAATAAATAAAAATAGTAAATTTATCACCGATACCTTTAAAAAGTACAAATTAATGTACTGCTGTTCTTTCCTAATAATGTATTATCTCTGCTGTGTTACAATGTGAATATATATTTTGCATATCGACATTGTGAATGTTTGACTTGCTGTCAGTCAAATAAACGTTTAGGACTATTTGCTTTAAGGAGTTTCTGTCCTTAATACCCCCCCCCCCCACCCCGATGGCTTTCTGGAAAGGGTTGGATTCTAGAGGCAGAAACTTGGTCCTCTGTACACGTTTACAAAGCATTACAAACTAGATTCCTTTTCCAGGTTTGGATCAGGCATTGCTAGGACCATTTTAATGGCAAGAAACCGTAGTCCTAGGAGACTTCAATGTAGACTGGATGACCTGTAGTAAAATATACCCAACCATCCATATTAACCTTTATGGCTTTACACAAACTATTAAGTCCCCTACCAGAACTAATAGAACCAACAACAAAGAAAGTACCTTGGACTGGATACTTACTAATAGTCCTCATCAAATGTATAAAGCAGGTACCCTCTCAGATGATCTCAGTGACCATTCACTAACCTATATTATCAGACATAAGACCAACCTAACTTTCCCTTTCTCCTATAGAACAATACGCACGAAAAAGCACTTTAACCTAGAACTTTTCCAAACTGAACTTAAACAATGTAATTGGTTACCATTAAAATCTCTTCCACTTAATGAAGCCATAGAATACTTCAATACAATATTCCTAGCAATCCTAAATCAACACGCTCCATCACGTTCACTTAGAAATAAAACTAAACCAGCACCTTGGCTCACCAATAATACTAGGCAAAAAATCTGTCTTCGAAATAAATCCTGGACAAAATGGTGCACTACTAAAATTCCTTCAGATCACCAAACCTTTAAACAACATAGAAATAACACAAAAAAGCCATCCTATTAGACAAAAAGAACTTTTACATTCAAACACAGCAAAACTACCACAAGGCACCACAAAAATTTTGGACTAGCATTAACAAACTTCTTTACCCAGGTCAATCAATCACTCCCAACCCACTCGACTCTAACCCTAACAATCCCTTACAAACTGCCAATGCCTTCAATTCTTTCTTCACTGATGCTATCCAAAATCTTGCTAGCCATCTTTCTCCTGATACCTCAAATCTGCCTACTTCTACCACTATCCCACCTCCACCATTTCATTTACAACCAGTGTCTACTTCCTTCATTTATTCCCTTCTCCTCTCAGCTGACCAACTCCCAGCAGAATTCCTGCAAAAAGGAGTTAAAGCCATAGCTTACCCCATTTCTATTCTGATCAACAGAACCATAAATGAAGGAACTATCCCATCTATTTGGAAGATTTCCCATATCATTCCACTACATAAAGGGGGATACTCCAATGAGTATTCTAACTTCCGTCCGATAGCCCTGCTATCTCCCCTTGCAAAAATAATGGAAAAATGCATCCATAAGCAACTACTTTCACACCTTCTCCATCACAACTTACTTGCCAACTGTCAACACGGTTTCAGACCTTTCCACAGTACCACCACTGCCCTGCTATCCTTCATAGACACCATCAACAAAAACTGTAACAATAATATTCTTTCCTCTGCAGTCTTCATTGATTTATCGAAAGCCTTTGACATGGTTAATCACCAACTCCTCCTACACATACTGAAATCCCTTTCACTTGATCCCCAAGCCATGAATTTGTTCAAATCTTACCTTGAAAAACGTCAGCAGGCGGTACTTTGGCAAAATAAACTGTCTAATAACCTTCCTATCTCCCTCAGTGTTCCTCAGGGCTGCATTTTAGGTCCACTCCTTTTTTCCATTTATATTAATGACCTTCAGTCAGCAATACCACACACCACCTGCATTCAATATGCAGATGACTTTACTTTTATCTGTACAGCCACCTCTGAAACTGAACTTAAATCTCTTACTCAAAAAGCTTTCAATACTGTAGAATAATGGTTTTCAAACCGCTGCCTCCTCCTTAACCCCAAAAAAACTAAACTGTTACTTTTCACACCTACCCGAAAATCCACTCCTATCCATCTCACACTTCTATCAAATGATGGCACTATCATTTCTCCTGACCCAACCACTAAAACTCTTAGGAATAACAATTGACAACAACCTCAACTTTGATACCCATATAAACAACACAATAAAATCAGTGAACAAAAAACTGGGATGCCTTTACAGAATTAAGCCCTTTCTAACTCCAGTAGCTAGGACTGTTACAGCCCGAACCCACTTAATCTCAACTCTGTTCTGTGCCTCCCCTATAGGTTCATAGGTAGGTACTA
This sequence comes from Protopterus annectens, assembly GCF_019279795.1. Classification (NCBI taxonomy): domain Eukaryota; kingdom Metazoa; phylum Chordata; order Ceratodontiformes; family Protopteridae; genus Protopterus; species Protopterus annectens. The sequence goes on from NC_056741.1 coordinate 1,240,198,839, forward strand.
GGCTATCGGCCCTAGGGCCCATACAAGCCTAGCCAAAAAATGTACCCTGGCTTTCGCTACCCAAGAAAATTATTTTCCTATGCCCCTGTCGAGCAGAGCCACAGAAGTGATCCCCGGGGTGAATCATTTCCCATCCAATCATCAAGATTTTTCTTGAAGAGTGCTAATGAGGAGCTCTGTTTGACATAGATAGGTAGTCTGTTCCAGAGTATGGGAAGTCTCTGGGACAGGAATCTATCCCTCCAGCATGTTCTGTTTATTGTGGTGACAAGGTTAAGGTCCCTAGAGCGTGGGGATTGCGATTTCTTTAAGTGGAGCATGTCCAGCAGCTATGGGTTTGACTTAGCTTTGTATATATATATATATATATATATATATATATATATATATACTAGCCTTTATATACTAACTATATATACTAACTTTTCTAAAAACAACCTCAATAAACTGGCCAAATCCTATAATAATATTGCTAGATTTGCCATAGACACTCCTTTCAGAACTCATCACTGTCTGAATCTAAAACAACTAGACTGGCTAGAATTTCAGAAACAGCTTCACTTTCTACAGCTACCCATAGTCCACAATGCCCTGTATAAACCCACCAACACTCCTATACTCTCTTCCATCATTACACCTTATAATAATAATAATAACCTACGCTCCTCAGATAAACTGTTGATCAATACTTCAAGATCCAATCACTCAGTAGGTGACTCTCTGTACTCTAACTCTGTAGGAAAGCTATGGAACTTACTACCCATTGAACTCACAACACTAATTTCTCTTTCGCTCTTTAAAAAGAATCTAAAGCTATTTCTTAAGACACACTGGCTATGCTCCTGTACTAACCCTGACTAACTTTTCTCCTTTTAAACTAACAACTACTCCTAACTCTATCATTTTTGCCTTAAGAATCAAAATACCATGTTATTATAGATAAAATGTATGTATACACCGATATTGTATCTCATGTACAATACCCATTCATGCTTACTGCTAATTCTATCCTTGCTAAGACTAATGTATTTTATATATATATATATATATATATATATATATATATATATATATAAAAATGTTTTGTAAGAACTGCTTTTTTAGTTTTTTGTAAGTTTTATCTGCTATTACTTTTTAATGTATGTATTATTTTATTTTTGGAGGTTTTCTCCCCGGGCCTCTACTGAAAATGGACATGTATCCAGCTAGACTAGCCTGGTCAACAAATGTGAAATAAAAATAAAAATAAAAAATAAAAATAAAATAAATTTTCCAGGAGATCCCGGATCCTAATTCTTCCTCCTGCCAAACCTTAAAAGCTATGGTATTCTACTTGTACAGCTTTGTCTACTGCAACAGACATTATTCGAATATTTACTATTATGGTACGTTTACTTACAGAACTGTACTTTCTCCTTGCTAGTAATATCTACTATCACGTCCAAACATTACTCTTATAAATACACTAAACCATGCTTTGCAAATAGCGGTTGCATCAGAGAAAACCCTAAAAATGGTGTGAAGGACAGCATTCCTTCAGTTTATCAAATGACACTAGAGTACAATAACTACAGCTTTTAAAAGTTAAATGTTAGCCTTAAGACATTATTTGGCTCCTATAATATGTATTTTGAAGAGTTGTCTCTTTATTTGGAAGTCTAATACGTCAGAAAACAAATATTTGGGTGGGATGCCACTGTTATTCCAATCCAAAATAGTTGGCAAATTTCATTTATGAAGCATGAACTTATCTGTAAGGGAATACATTGTTTTATATTAAAGGTACACCATAGCAAAGTATATGCTATTACACCTATAATTTGTTTACCTTGGGGTTTTAATAACATATAGCTGGTGAACATGGATGAGTAGCTGTAAGAGACAGTAACAACTTATTTGATGAAGTTAAAATTAGCTGTATGTTGTATCTGAGGTTATCCCAAGTTTGGTGTAGTTAAGTGAATGTTTGTCATTAGTGGACTGGATTATGTTACCTAACTTCAGGAGAATATCTCAATGTAAAGAAACTGATTTGCAAATCAGTGACAGTAATCCTGTAATTTGTTAATTTGTTTATTTATTTATTTTTGGTAGATACTTTATCTTGTTTAAGGCTATGAGAGCCTGAGCCTAACCTTGCAAACAGCAGATGTAAGGCATGGACATCAGTCCAGGTTGGGAGACTAGTCCATCATAAAATGTACATACACACACACACACACACACACACACACACACACACACACACACAGACACACACACACACACACGGTTCTAGGTTATAACACCGACAGCACACAACATCGACAACGACATCACCGACACCACATCATCGACAGTTCACAAACACGACACCGCACACTCAACACATCATCACAACAACCAATAAATAAAACAAATTCCCTGACCAAAAACCACACACACAACACAAGCACACCTAAATCCTAACAAACAAACACTAAACCTTACATACACAACTATCCACAACCCTAACCGAAACCCTAACCCTAAGGTCCGTCACTATCGCACACTAACCTAACCCGCGCCCTAACCCTAACTCACTTAACCCGGCCCTAACCCAAAAGAATTCACTACTGCACCCTTACCTAACCCGCGCCCTAACCCTAACTCACTTAACCCGCCCCTAACCCAAAACATTCACTACTGCACCCTTACCTAACCCGCGCCCTAACCCTAACTCACTTAACCCACCCCCTACCCCTCCAGACCGTCAACATCACACACTTACCTTACTCGCACCCTAACGTCCGTCACTACCGCATACTTACACATCCTTTCCCCATCTCGGTGTTCTCCGCGTCGGTATTTTCATCCATCGATCTTCTGGCGTCGGTGATTTCGCTGTCAGTCTTCTCATCTGTCGACGTTGTAACCTAGACCCCCCCACACACACACACACACACACACACACACACACACACACACACACACATACACACACACACACACACTCACACACACACACACACACACACACACACACACACACACACACACACACACACACACACACACACACACACACATGTACACGCACACACATCTGTAGGCCATCAGTTCAAAAGCATTCATATCTATGATGTGTGGGGGCAAACTGGGGCATCCAGCGGAAGTCATACAGATGCAGGAAGGAAGTCTGGATTCTGTATAGAAGGCATTTGAACTGGGAAATGAACCAGAGGATCAAGCAATGTGAAGTAGTACCATTAACTATTGTATCACTGAGCTGCAGTTAAACCTGTTGTAATTATCTTAAATACAGATGAATGTATTGCAAGGAACCAGCAAAATATATAATCCTGAAATCATTAAGACACTTAAAGGCACAATCTCAGGGATTTTTTGTTTTGATTCAGCCTTTGTTTACATTTCAGGTTTGCCTTTCTGAACATGCTCACCTTTGGCTGAGGGGGTGGGGGAAGAGTGCCTGCAGGAAGTTTCAAAGGTGTTAGCCAAATACCATCTCAAATTGCAGATGCTTTTCATGTTTCACTGGTGGAGTCATCACCTGTGGGTTATCCTTGCTGTGGTGGCGCTTGGTCGGCCCGAATACCAGAGTCAATGTTTTTGTGCGCCGGCTGCCATCACCCGTAGTTTGACGTCAGAGTGTCAGTGCTATAAAGCAAGGCAGCAAATGTCATTACATCAGTCTTTCTTGCCGTGGAGCCCATAGCAGAAGCAGTTTGCATGAGTGCTGGTTGGTTGCTACCAGAAGCTGAATTTCAGCAGAAAATGTCTAAAGCTAAGTACCCCATTGGGGATCCTTTTTTCTTGCTCTAACCAATGTCCAAAAAAATTAACAGTTGTCTAGCCTGTGGAAAGCAGTTCCCACACTGATACTTTCATTCTTACTGCATCACTTGTTTAGGCCCAGACCACAACGTCCCTCATTGCCAGTTCTGTGCCCCCTTTAATGCAAGAACCATTCACCATATAGCTCTTTTTGTAGACAATTATTTTATTCTGCCTTCAAATTCTGATATGGTGTTCATCAGCCAACAATCTGTGAATACTCTGAAAAAATGTAAAGATAAAGATAGAGACAGGCCACACAAGGCTAAGCCTTCCGACGACGCTACTGCTAAGCAAGTCATCAGTTCTCCGGAATTCAGTGAGGCGCTTTCGCAGCCCCTGATGCCTGACTCGTTATCTATGCAGGCCTCTGCCGAAACCCTTTTGGAGTCTGGTATGCCACAAAAATCTACTTTGTCTTCTGAGCATTTGGCAATGTCTGCCTCAGTTGGGTCCGGAGCCGTGACACAGGCACCAGCTTCCGAGGAGGCCTTTCGCACTACCAGATCTAGACAAAAAACAATGTCTTCGCATCCGACTACCACTTCTCAGAGACTGATTGATTCTCTCAGGCCTAGAAGCCAGACCACTCCTAGGAAATCTGCTTCTATTATTTATTATTTATTTTATTTAAATTTGTTGACCGGGAGTGTCCGACTGGACGTGGGTCCATTTTCAGCGGAGGCCTGGGGAGAAAAGCTCCACAGTAAAATAAACAGACAGTAGTTACATTGGATTACATAGCGATTAACAATTTAACATAGAAATTACTTACAACATATTTACAGATGAAGAACATAGTACATCAGTAGACAACTAGAATCTTTCTAGCCACATTCTTGCTACTGCTCCCCCACCCCAAGCTCAAATGCTTAAAATGGCTGAGGATCTCATCTCCCCTTATCCAAGGTACTCAGGCCCCCACTCTTAAAAGGAAAAGGCATCCTTCTCCAGAAATTATGACAGACCAAGAGTCTAAGGAATCTGATTATTGTACTTTTGAAGAGGAACAACATCCCCTCCAGAGGACCTCTCTTTTCAGGAAAACCTTCATTCCCTCAAGGAACATTGCCAATGGGATCTCAAGACTTCCCACAGTCTTAAAGACTTAGCGAGTTTCTGGACCTGCCCTAGTACAGACCCCTGGCCATCTCACCTGTTTTGGAGGTGGTAGAAGATGTTTTCCATGAATCCAGCTTAGCCCCTGATGCCCTGCCTCCTGCTCCAAGTAAACCTGACAGGTACTACAGAGTACCGGATTCTCACAAATACCTGTATAGGAATCCTGCTGCAGACCCTGAGGTCATTACGCAGGGACCCAAAGGAGCTAAGAGTAGTTCTGCTAAGAATCCTCTTCCTTCTGACAAAGATTCCAGAGCTCTGGACAGATGGGGTAAGAAAGTATACACCTCTGCAACTTTAGCTATCAGAGCACTCACTTGTCAGTTCCATATGTTAAAATATCAACAACACACTTTGGAACAATTGAAATAGAAGATTGCTTCCTCTCCTGACTGTGCCAACTCAAAGGAGCTGGCAGAGTTACTACACTCTGCTTTTCAAGTCGCCAAGCACTCAATACAATGTAGATATGATGCCCTAGAAGCCTCTAGCAGGGCAGCAGTGACAGGATCTGTTATTAGGAGACATGCATGGCTGAAGGAACTACTTCTCCCTGATCATGTCAAGTCTAAACCTATTGATGCACCCCTAGACAAGGAGCGCCTGTTTGGGGAAAAAGCAGAAGTGCTCAAAAAGATGGAAGACAAAGCAAAATCTATGTAAACGGTAAAAGATTTCTTTCAAGTTCAACCTCCCAGATTCAGCAGGAACTTTCCCTCTAAGCACTGGGCCTTCCCTGCACCCAGCTGACCAAGGTAAGCCCCGCAGGGACAGGCCAATCATGTCCCTATCCACTTCCATCTCTAAGGCAGGGAGTTCTAAGCCAAGCTTTTATGGCAAGCACTCACAATGACTTTCCCTCCCTGCTCTGCCATCTCTTCACTCATCAAAAACTAGGAGGAAGGCTCACCCTCTTCAAAGACAATTGGGTTTCTATAACCAAGGACCAATGGGTCATAAAAATAATTTTTCAGGGATACAGATTCTCTTTCAGCAAAGTCCCAATTCCAAGAGCGTACCCAGACCTCCCCTCAAACCAGTGGACAGAGGCATTGAAACAGGTCCAAACTCTAATATCACAGGGGGCAGTAGAATCTGTCCCTCCAAATCAAACAGGAAAAGGTTTTTACTCCGGACTATTCCTTGTTCACAGAAAAGAGGGCACTTGGTTCCCCATCCTGGATCTATCCAAACTGAATACCTCCTTGGTGGTCCCCAAATTCAAAATGCTTACTTTGCAGCAGCTCCTGCCTATGCTGACAAAAAACGCCTGGCTTGTGACACTAGACCTAAAAGATGCCTACCTCCACACCCACATCTGAGAATCATGCAGAAAATTCCTGCTCTTCAGAGCAGGCTGTCAACACTTTCAGATGTCCTCCAAGAATGCAACTGCAGTCCTTACATATGGGTTGTCCTGCCTCAGGCAGCCCTCGGTCGGCCAGATTCCAAAGTCTGGGTCCGACGTCAGCTGATATCGCCTCCTCCCCGATGTCAGAGCGGCAGGGGTATAAAAGTATCAGCCGACGCCATCTTCCTCAGTCTTTCTTGCCGCGCGGTGCCCGAAGCAGAAGCAGTTCGCAAGTGCCGGTCGGTCAGCTCCTGTGTTTTTCGTATCCGAAGTCATCAAAAAAGCTAAGTACCCTGTTGGGGATCTTTTTTCTTGCCTCAGCCGATGTCAGAAATAACTGAAAAAGTTAATAACTGTTTGTCTTGTGGTAAAAAAATACCTCATAAGGATTTCCATTCTTACTGCCTCCCCTGCCTTGGCCCAGACCACGACGTCTCAGCCTGTGCCGCCTGTGCTTGCTTCAATAAGCGCACTCTCAGGCGCCGGGCAGAGTTTGCTGAAGACTTTTTTGGCGACAAATTCTCCTATACCATGCCGTCGGAACAACCGACAACTCATATTTCCAAAAAACGGAAGGACCGGGACCGACATCCTTGGCCCGCGACTTCCACCGACTCCACGCCAAAAATTACTGCGAGTGCAACGGTCTCTTCTGAGGCGGTTCCTCCACCGCTCCGGACCGACGACACCGCATTACCGATTACTCCGGCCCCAGAGCCTGCGCCGGTGCCGGTGGTTGATTTTCCTCCAGATTCTGAAGCCCAAGATTTACCAGAGACCATACCAGTGGACAAGGTTACTCCAGCACGTGGGGCAGCTAGGCCCCCTATGTCTATGTCTATCAAGGCCTACACACGTGCTAAGGCTGCTAGCCAGGCTAAGTCTCACCCTCCTAAAGCTCTGCCTCAGCCCACTACTGATAAACAAATCATGTCTTTAGCTGCAGATTTAATTTCTTTAATCAGAGGCTCCCAGGCCCATCCTGAAAGAGGATCTCAGCCACCTTCTGACAAAAGGCCCAGGGTTGAGCATACTGACACCCTTTCTTCAGATGAAGCCTCTGGTGACTCTGATCACTCAGATACACAGGAAGAGTCCTTCCAGGCCTACGAGTATTCTGATGCGGAGGATTCTATCCCCTCTGCCTCCCCTCCTGAGGATATTTCTTTTGGGGAAGTTCTTCACTCCATGAGAGAACACTTTCAGTGGCAAGGCCAGGAATACTCCGATTCCAGAAAGCGGCTTCGTACCTTCCTTAAGCTACCACAACACAGGCCTTTAGCTATCCCTCCAGTGTTAGATGTACTGGATGATGTGTACTCAGATTCGAGTGCTTCTCCTGATTCTCTCCCTCCTGCTCCTGTCAAGCCGGACAGATACTACAGGGTTCCTGAAACCCATAAACATTTCTTTAAGGCCCATGCTGTTGATCTTGAAACAATTGCCCAGGGGCCCAAGGGGGTTTCTGCATCCACGGCCAAGAATCCCTTGCCCTCAGACAGGGAAGCTAGGTCCCTGGAAAGGTGGGGCAAAAAAGTTTATACCTCAACCACACTGTCTATGAGAGCCCTCAATTGCCTTTTTCATATGTTTCAGTATCAGGATTTCTTGATGGATGACTTGCAGAAAAAGTTAGCCTCTCCTGATCCTTTAGATAGGAAGGCCTTGCAGGATGTGGTTCACAACTCACAGCAGGTTAGCAACCATTTTCTTCAGTGTGGATATGATGCTTTGGAAGCTTCATGTAGGGCAGCTATGACAGGGGCCGTCATACGTAGACATGCATGGTTAAAAGAACAGCCATTACCAGATCATGTTAAAGCAATGTTTCTAGATGCTCCTCTGGAAAAGCACAAGCTGTTTGGTACTAATGCTCAGGATGTGTTGAAATCAATTGAGGAAAAGGTTAAATCAGTGCAAACAGTCAAGGATTTCCTCCAGGTTCAGCCTCCTAGGTTCAGCAGGAATTGGCCTTATAAGAATTGGTCCTTTCCGGACACTGACAAATTTCAAAGGGGAAAAAACAGGCGTGGCCGAGGAAGAGGGCAATACAGAGGCTCCTACCGGGGACGCCAATGGCAACCGACTAATCAGAGAGGTGGCGCAGGGACTTCCCCTGCCCCACAGGGACAATCACAATGACTTGCCTTTGACACGGCTGACCAAGGCTCAAAGAGAAGCACCTTTAGGCGGAAAATTATCCTTATTTTCAAAAAACTGGCACATTTTAACAAAGGATAAATGGATTCTGGACATAATAGACCAAGGCTATAGGTTCCACTTTCATACATTACCAACAAGACAAGGCATGCCAAACCTGCCACAAAATCAAAGGGCAGAGGCATTCGAACAAATTTCAAAGCTGAAACAAATCAAAGCAATAGAAAAGGTTTCTCCTCAGGAACAAGGCCAGGGATTTTACTCAAGACTGTTCCTTGTTCCAAGAAAAGAAAAGCAATGGAGACCTATACTGGACTTGTCCGCTCTAAACACTTTTCTCATTGTACCAAAATTCAAAATGCTGACGTTACAGCAACTTTTTCCCATGCTGGGCAAGGGGTCTTGGCTGGTTACTCTGGACCTCAAGGAGGCATACCTGCATGTCCCAATCAGACACAGTTGCAGAAGATACCTCAGATTTCTTGCAGGGTCAGAGCATTATCAATTCTCAGCATTGCCTTTTGGCTTATCTACTGCGCCCAGAGTATTCACGAAATGCCTGGCATCAGTAATTGCACATTGCAGACTCCAGGGGATACAAATATACCCTTACCTGGACGACTGCCTTTTACAAGCGGACAGCAAGCAAGCCTTGACAAAAAACATGAATTATGTCATTCACTTACTACAGGCTTTGGGATACACAGTCAACTTACAAAAATCAAAACTACTGCCATCCCAACAAATAACTTTTCTAGGAGCCAAACTAGACACAGAATCTCAAATGGCTTACCTCACAGAAGAGAAGCAAGAACAACTACCACATTACTTCAAAAGCCTAGCAAAGCTCACCCAGATGACTGCAAGGAAAATCCTGCAGGCCCTGGGTTACATGGCATCTTGCATTCTACTGATTCCACTGGCAAGACTACACATGAGAAAACTACAATGGTACCTAAAAAGTTTATGGTCTCAACACAGCCACGACTTAGAAGCAATTATCCCACTCATCCCATGTCTACAAAAGGAATTTTTGTGGTGGGCACAAGCAAGCCAGCTAAACAAAGGCATGTCTTTCAACAAACCTCAAAGAAGCCAAACCATTACAACAGACGCCTCAGATCATGGATGGGGGGCGCACATGGAGGGCAGATGCATTCAAGGGCAATGGGCTCCCCGGGAAGTGCATCTACACATCAATCAAAAAGAGATGTTAGCAGTCATTCATGCAATCGAGGCTTTCGGAAAATATCTTCAGCAAGGCCACCTACTAATAAGAACAGACAACACCACTGTTATGTGGTACATAAACAAGCAGGGAGGTACTCATTCTTACCCCCTTTGCAGACTAACAATGACTCTTTGGGAAAAATCCCTGAAATTGAACATACAGCTGCAGTCCCAGTTTGTTCTGGGCAGGGACAATGTTCTAGCGGACAGTCTAAGCAGAAACATCCTGGATCCACACGAATGGATGTTGCATCCAGACATTTTTGCACAAATAACTTCTACATGGGGGAGGCCGGACGTAGACCTCTTTGCCTCCCACCTCAATCATCATCTGAAAAAGTTCTGCACGAGGTCACATCATCCACAAGCCTGGAAAATAGATGCTCTCTCATTCAGCTGGAACTCTCTAAAAATCTATGCATTCCCACCTCTACCATTGATGACCAAGGTGTTACTGAAGATCAAAGCAGAGCAACCGAAAGGCATCTTAATAGCTCCAGATTGGCCAAGACTACACTGGTATCCACTACTAAGGAGTATAACTTGCACCAAACCGTGGACCCTGCCTCTATGGTCTCCACTCTTGACTCAGCAACAGGACGGTTCATCCAAACCTGCAAACTCTGCTCTTGACAGCTTGGAGGGTCCCATGATGTCTCCGCATATCTCTTTCTCCAAGGAAGTTCAACAGACATTATTGGAAGCACGCAGACCTTCCACCAGAAAAGCTTATTCGGCCAAATGGAAGAGATTCAGCATCTGGAATACCAACAAGGGACAGGATGCATCAGTAATGAACATTCCACAGATATTGGAATACTTGGCAGAGATGCTGCATAATGGACTTTCATATTCTTCCATAAAAATACATGCTTCAGCAATTTCAGCAAGATACAACACCGATCCTCCTGTGTTCTCACATCCTTTGCTGAGACAATTTCTAAGAGGGGTAAAGAATATCAAGCCTCCCAGAAAACCACCAGTGCCTGCATGGGACCTCAATTTCGTGTTGGAAAAATTAACTCTTCCTCCCTTTGAGCCAGCAGCATCTGCAGAATTACAATTTCTTTTCTGGAAAACAGTTTTCCTGTTGGCAATAACCTCAGCAAGAAGAGTTTCAGAGATACAGGCCCTCATGGCAGTTCCTCCATTCCTCATTTTTCATCAGGACAGGGTTTCTTTAAGAACCAATCCTTCTTTTATGCCAAAAGTGATCTCCAGGGTGTCTCTAAATCAAGCAATTCACCTGCCTACTTTCTTTCCCAATCCTCAAAATAAAGGGGAAAAACTGCTGCACACTTTGGACATTCACAGACAACTGCGCTACTACTTGGACAGAACTAAGGCCAACAGAAAGTCTGACCAACTATCTGTAGCTTACGCTCCTGGGGTACAAGGAAAAGCAATTTCCAAACAAACAATTTCAAAATGGATTGGACATTGCATCAGATTTTGTTATTCCTACCATGGAAAGGGTGTGCCAGCCAATGTCAGACCACACTCCACCAGAGCTACAGCCACCTCCACAGCCTTTCTAAGAGGGGTGGCTACAAAGGACATTCTAGAAGCTGCTACATGGAGCTCCGTGCATACATTTTCCAAGCACTACAACCTCCCTTTATATTCCAGATCCCGAGCAGGCTTTGCTTCAGCAGTCCTGCAGGGCATTTTAGCTACACCATCCTTATCTTAGAGCCTACCACCCCCAGCTTGGCTATGGTATTCAACCCATATGTAAGGACTGCAGTTGCATTCTTGAAGGACATAGTACAGTTTTGTACCTACCATAAATGTAGATGTCCGATAGATATGCAACTGCAGTCAGGTTTTCCCACCCTCCTTCCCCTCTGTACATTGGGTCCACTTTCCTCCTTTTTTACTTAGCTGGAGATATCTGTTATGGTGTATCTGTTTATTGCTATTGTGTATGTCTGGAAATTTTTATTCCAGTTCTAATTTTAGCCTTCCTTGGAGGGCACCTGGCATGTGGGGTAAGAAACACTGAGGAAGATGGCGTCGGCTGATACTTTTATACCCCTGCCGCTCTGACGTCGGGGAGGAGGCGACATCAGCCAACGTCGGACCCAGACTTTGGAATCCGGCCGACCGAGGGCTGCCTGAGGCAGGACAACCCATATGTAAGGACTGCAGTTGCATATCTATCGGACATCTACATTTATGGTAGGTACAAAACTGTACTTTCTCTGCACTGCCCTTTGGCTTATCTACTGCTCCCAGAGTATTCACCAAATGCTTGGCCCCGGCTATAGCATTCTGCGGACAGAGAAATATACAGATTTAAAATCGATAATATAGGCACCGGACGTCCAACCAGTTCTAACACTGAATTCTTTATTAACGAAAAACACCAAAAGACATAATGCTCTTCACACAATCCTTCTATGTTTTAGTCTTAAAAACTTCATTAGATGAGCATACTAACCCTTAATACTTGTTTAACAACCTTAATATCCCCCCATTTAACAACTTGTGTAAATCTTTCATTAAAACATAATATCTTTACATGTTTTGAATAATAAATTAGTGAATAAAATATTAAAAATGAATATTAAATAAATAATGAATTAAAAATACATTTGCTCAGAGAGTAAAATTCATTTGTACATAATGCAATGGCACCATCTACTGGACAAACATAAAAACACACAACATCTAAAGCGCAAGAAAGAATACTGACCATATAAATTGATAAAACCATTTGTAAAATTGTTTTTAAAAACTTTGTTATTGAATAAAATATATATTACAGTTATATGTCCTATGTAAGGAAATTATCTCATAAATGTTTTATGATCCAAGCTTCAGTACAGGTAACAATGAAACTGTGTCATTCAACCCTGGGTGGTTACTGGCTTCCAGAAGTAGTTCATCTGATGAAGTCTTTAAGACGAAAACACTGAAGAATTGTGTGAACAGCATTTATGAGTTTTGGTGTTTTTTGTTAATAAAGAATTTAGTGTTGGAACTGATTGGATGTCCGGTGCCTATATTATCAATTTTTGGTTTATTTTTGAATACTTTACCACTTTTTTTGGCTTATAAATGTACAGATTTACCCTTACCTGGACGACTGCCTCATTCAGGCAGAGGGCAAAGAAAAGTTGCTCCAGGACCTTCTCTTTGTCAAATCTCTCCTTACTTCCCTAGGGTTCATCATAAATGAGAACAAATCGAAACAAAACCCCACCAGGAAAATGATTTTCCTGGGAGCTGTGCTAGACACAGCATCCCAAATGGCCTTTCTAACCCCAGAAAAGCAGAGCTTCCTGCCTCTCTACTTCATCCAGCTGGATTCCAGAAGCCACCTCATAGGTTTATAGGTAGGTTCATAGGTAGTTACTAGGCTATCGGCCCTGGGGCCTATACAAGCCCAGCCAAAAAAGTACCCTGGCTTGTGCCACCCAAGAAAATTATTTTCCTGTGCCACTGTCGAGCAGAGCCACGGAAGTGATCCCCATGGTGAATTTCCTATTTCCCATCCAATCATCAAGATTTTTCTTGAAAAGTGCTAATGAGGAACTTTGTTTGATATAGATAGGTAGTTTATTCCAGAGTATGGGAAGGCTCTGGGACAGGAATCTATCCCTCCGGCATGTTCTGTTTATTGTGGTGACAAGGTTTAGGTCCCTAGAGCATGTAGCTTGGAAGGATTGGGATTTCTTTAAGTGGAGCATGTCCAACAGCTCTGGGTTTGACATAGCTTTGTATGTTAGGCAGAGATCACCTCTGAGTAGGCGATATGCGATGTATTAAAGCTGGAGTTTTTTAAGACGGTCTGCCTATGGCATCTCTTTGAGGCCGGTAATCCTCTTTGTGAGGTATTTCTGCGGCCTTTCTAGATGTTCTTCATTCCACATTGCTGCAGTCCTAACTATTGGGTAGTCCGCTGTCCAGTCGGCCCGAATACCAAAGTATATGGCTGACGTCGGTCACGGCGCATTAGACTGACGTCAGTACGTCAGGGTACTAATGCGCATGACCGACGTCATATCCTCAGTATTTTTTGCCGCATGGTCCGATGCAGAAGCAATTTTGCGAGTGCAGGTTGGCGTTCTGAAAGTTTCTGAAGTCAGAGTTTCAGACCGAATCAAAGTTGGCTAAGTACCCCGTTGGGGAATATTTTGTTTTTTCTTGCCTCAGTATTTAACCGGATGTCAGAAAAAGTGAATAACTGTATTTCTTGTGGGAAACAGATACCTCATAGGGATTACCATACTTTGTGTATACCTTGTTTAGGGCCTGAGCACGACGTTGTTGGATGCCGCTCTTGTGCAAGATTTAACAAACGCACTATTAAGAGAAGGTTAGACTGTGCCAGGTTAGTGTTTGGGAAGCGTTGTAATTATAAAATGCCGTCGGATGTTCCGACGCCCGCTTCGGGCAAAAAGCGCAAGGATAAAGCAGCAAAGCCTAGAGTGGAAGAACCGACAGTCCCTGACGCCGGTTCTTTAGAAGGCTCAGTGGAGCCGGAGGTTCTGCCAGGTGTTTCTTTGGAGTCTCAGGGAGAGACTTTATTGTTACAGGATGTTTCCTCCAAGGAAGTAGGCCAGGCTGAGGGGGCTTCTCAGGTGGCTGTTCTTCCCTCTCTTCCTAAGGTGGTTAGAGCCTCCCCCTCTGTTTCCAAGGCTTCTTTGAGAGGCAGGCCTAGTGTAGCTTCGGTGGGGGTTTCTCCTAGTGCTTCAGGGTCTTTGCCTAAGAAACATATGCTTAAAATGGCAGAGGATTTGATTACTATGATTAGAGGTTCTATGCCCCCTCCTGATAAGAGGCCTAGGGTGGAACCTGAGTTTGAGAGTTTTGAGCACTGTTCGGAGGCTTCTGAGTCTTCGGCTGAAGACTTGCAGGAGTATCCTCCTTATTCTGATTCTGATGTGGATGATTCTACTCCTTCAGCTTCTCCTCCTGAGGATTTTTCATTTTCAGAGACTCTGCATTCCATGAGGGAGCATTTTAAATGGGAAGGTCAAGATTTCTCTGATTCCAGGAAGAGGCTTAGGGAATTCTTGTTTTACCCCAGCATAGGCCTTTAGCTATACCTCCGGTTCTGAATGTGGTGGAAGATGTTTTACAGAGGCTTCCCTGAATCCTGATTCTTTGCCTCCCGCACCAGTTACACCGGATAGGTACTATAGGGGGCCTGAAGCTCATACGTATCTTTCTAAGAGTCCTAGGGCAGACCCGAAACTGTCTCTCAGGGGCCTAAAGGTGTGAAGGCTTCTGTGGTTAAAAATCCTGTTCCTCCTGATAAAGAGGCAAGGGCTTTGGATAGATGGGGAAAGAAAGTGTATACTTCTTCTACTTTAGCCATGAGGGCATTGAATTGTCAGTTTCACATGTTAAAATATCAGAATTACCTCCTTTCACAATTGAAATCTAAGGTGGATGCTCTGGCAGAAGGTATTGTGTGTAAAGAGTTGCAGGATTTAGTTCATGTGTCTGAACAAGTGGGTAAACATTCCTTGCAGTGTGGTTTTGATGCTGTGCAGGCCTCCTCGAGGGTGGCTGCCACTGGTTCTGTTCTTCGTAGGCACGCCTGGTTGAGAGATCAGAACTTAGCAGAGCATGTTAAGACAAGGATTTTGGATGCTCCTTTACAGTCTGATGTGTTGTTTGGTTCGCCTGTTGAAGCAGTTTTAAAGAAAATGGAGGACAAGGCTAAGTCTATGCAAACTGTTAAAGATTTTTTGCAGGTGCAGCCTCCGAAGTTTAGTAGAAATTGGCCTACTAAGGGGTGGGCTTATCCTGCTTATGATTCCCAGTCTAGGGGTAGGTCTAGACGTGGTAGGGGCAGAGCTCAAGGTTCTTTTAGGCCTAGGACAGGGAGTTCACCTGCTCAGACTTCTGGTGAGGGCAGGGGTCAGTCCTTTCGTAAGCAGACCCAATGACCTGCCTTTTCAGCTGCCAGTACATTCTCACCTGGCAGCACCTCTGGGAGGAAGGCTGTCTCTTTTCAAAGAAAATTGGGATTTAATTACCCAAGACAGATGGGTTCTGGATATCATTCACCACGGTTACAGGTTTTATTTCCATACCTTGCTTCCTTTCAAAGGCATGCCAGACATTCCTCCTCTACAAAGAACAGAGGCTCACAAGCAAATTTCTCTGTTGCTCCAAATAAGAGCCATTCAGTCAGTTCCTGTGCCAGAAAGGGGCCTAGGATTTTATTCTCGCCTGTTCCTAGTACCAAAGAAGGGGAACACGTGGAGACCAATTCTGGATTTATCTATCCTCAACACTTATCTGGACATTCCCAAGTTCAAAATGTTGACGTTACAACAGCTTTTACCTCTGCTGGGCAAAGATCACTGGATGGTAACTTTAGATCTCAAGGAAGCTTACCTTCATGTGCCTATAAGGCTAAGTTGCAGGAAGTATCTGCGTTTCGAGCTGGAAATTCTCATTATCAGTTCTCTGCATTGCCCTTTGGCTTATCCACTGCCCAGAGTATTCACAAAGGTTCTGGCTCCAGTGATAGCTTACTTCAGGCTAAAAGGAATTCAAATCTATCCTTACTTGGACGACTGCCTGATTCTGGCTCAAGAAAAGGAAAACCTTCTACAGCATTTGGAATATGTTATAGCAGTGCTAAGATGCCTAGGGTATTCTGTGAACGAAATAAAGTCCAGTCTAGTACCCTCTCAAGACATGTGCTTTCTGGGTGTGAGACTGAATACAGCAGCCCAGATGGCCTTTTTAACCCCGGACAAACAAAAGAATCTATCCAGTTACTTCCATCAGCTATCTCTTCAGTCCGGGCTGACTGCAAGGACAGTCCTTCAAGCCTTAGGGTTCATGGCATCTTGTATTCTGGTGCTTCCCAATGCCAAACTGCATATGAGGAAGCTACAATGGTATCTAAAAATTCTATGGACACAGCACTGCCAGGATTTGGACACTGTCATTCAAATAATACCTTGCATTCAAAAGGAATTTTTGTGGTGGGCTCAGGAATGTCACCTAAACAAGGGACTCTCTGTGACCCGGCCAGAGGCGAGTCAGATTCTAACGACAGATGCCTCAGACATTGCTTGGGGAGCTCATCTAGATGGAAAATGGATACAAGACAAGTGGCTTGCCAGACTACAGCATCTACATATCAACATGAAAGAGATGTTAGCAGTCCAGTTTGCATTAATGGCTTTCAAGGAGTTACTTCTTCCAGGGCAGGTGTTGATTCTAACAGACAACACAACTGTCATGTGGTACATCAACAAACAAGGGGGAACACATTCTTACCCATTGTGCAGGCAAGCAATGACTTTATGGGAGACTGCGCTCAGCTTGCAACTAATTCTTCAGGCAAGGTTTCTGCCGGGAGCACAGAACTCCTTAGCAGATGTGTTAAGCAGGCAAATCATGGATCCCCACGAGTGGAAACTGGATCTTCATGTATTTCAAAAATTGACAGTGTCATGGGGAACTCCAGACATAGATCTGTTCGCTTCTCCACTAAACCACCAGCTGCCAAAGTTTTGCACGAAGGGATTTCATCACACAGCTTGGAAAGTGGATGCTCTTTCTTTCAGTTGGAAATATCTTCATGTGTATGCTTTTCCACCTCTTCCTCTTCTCCCAAAGGTGCTTCTAAAGGTCAGACAAGACAAGCCAAGGATGATTTTAATAGCTCCAGATTGGCCTCGGCAGCACTGGTACCCATTACTGAGGAGTCTGGTAAGGAAGCCTCCATGGCCTTTACCCTTGATTCCACATCTGTTGTCTCAGAAGGACGGTCGTCTGCTCAATTTCAAGCTTCACTCTCTTCATCTAACAGCCTGGCATATTCTGTTTTGAAAGACAGCAGGTCTCAACTTCCTCAACAAGTTTTAAATGTGATTATGGAAGCCAGAAGACCTAGTACAAGGAAAGTGTACGCAGAAAAATGGAAGAGATTTTTATTTTGGTCTGCAGCAAAGAATTTGGAGATTTCGGAGCCTAATTTGAGTGTGGCTCTTCAATATCTTACCGAGTTATTGGACAAAGGTTTGTCTTTCTCTTCCATTAAGATTCATGCTGCAGCAATTTCAGCTCACTATGATTGTGACCCACCATTGTTTTCACATCCTTTGTTCAAGCAATTTCTTAGAGGGGCAAAGAATATAAGACCCCCACGTAAAGCTCCTACTCCTGCTTGGGATCTCAATTTTGTGTTGGAGAAACTTACTCTACAACCTTTTGAGCCTGCGGCTACTGCTGAAATGAAATACTTGTCATGGAAGACTGCTTTTTTGTTGGCCATTACTTCTGCAAGAAGGGTTTCTGAGTTGCAGGCCCTTATGGCGGTTGAGCCATTTTTAATTTTTCATAAGGATAGGGTATCATTACGTACTAATCCTTCTTTTATGCCTAAGGTGGTTTCTAGTGTGGCTTTAAACCAAACTATTCATTTGCCTACTTTCTATGCAGATCCCCAAAATAAAGGGGAAAAGATTTTGCACACTTTAGATGTACACAGGCAATTGCGTTATTATTTAAGCAGGACTAAGGATTTTAGGCAGTCTCAGCAGTTGTTTGTTTCTTTTGCTTTGAGTTCGCAGGGCAAGCCTGTGTCAAAACAAACTATTTCTAGGTGGATTGGGTTCTGCATTGCATTTTGTTATTCCCATCATGGCAAGGAGATTCCAGCTGGGATTAGGCCTCATTCCACTAGGGCTACTGCCACTTCAACAGCATTTCTAAGGGGTGGCAACTAAGGATATTTTGGAGGCAGCTACTTGGAGTTCAGTGCATACTTTCTCTAAGCATTACCACCTTCCTCTCTACTCTAAGTCTAGGGCTGGTTTTGCCACAGCTATTTTGCAAGGCATGTTATCAGCTCCTGCTTCCTTATGATTTGCCAGCCTCCCTTACCTCTGCTTTGGGATTCTACCCAATAGTTAGGACTGCAGCAATGTGGAATGAAGAACATAGTACAGTTTTGTACCTACCATAAATGTAGATGTTCGAGGATCCACATTGCTGCAGTCCAATTTACCCTCCCTCCTTCCCCTCTGTGTTTAGGGGTGGTTGTGTAGGTGAGATTCTATTCTGGTACCTTTGTATATATTGTATATATTTTTGGTGCAGGTATGTTTGGTGTGTTCTGGTTTTGGCCTTGTCTTTTTAGGGTCTTCTGACATCTGGGGCAAGAAAAGACTGAGGATATGACGTCGGTCATGCGCATTAGTACCCTGATGTACTGACGTCAGTCTAATGCGCCGTGACCGACGTCAGCCATATACTTTGGTATTCAGGCCGACTGGACAGCGGACTACCCAATAGTTAGGACTGCAGCAATGTGGATCCTCGAACATCTACATTTATGGTAGGTACAAAACTGTACTTTGTTGTAGATGTCTTGTGAGGTACATACCAAAAGGGGTGTTGTACTCTATAATGGGTCTAATGAGTGATGAGTAGAGGGGAACAATGACCTCTTTTTTTCTGGATGAGAAACCTTTTGTGATGAGGTGTGCCACATAGAAGGATTTCCAGACTACAGTGGTGATGTGATTATCAAAGGAGAGACTACTGTCCACCTGTGTCCCAAGGTCTCATCACACTTTCGGTGTTAAGTATACTACTGCCTATGCTGTAGTTCATGGGTACAGAATTTTTACCAAAGGGGATGACAATGCACTTTTTGGCATTGAACTTGAGGCCATGGCTTTGACACCAGGCATCTGTCTCAGTGAGGTCCTTTCGTAGGATGTCCACATTGTTAGGAGTTTCGATTATGGCTCCTAGTTTGCAGTCATCTGTGAACTTCATTAGCTAAAGACCTTCTGTGTTAGCCTGTACTTCAGAGAAGTAGATACCAAACAGGAGAGGACCCAGGACTAAAACCTGTGGTACTCCACTTGTCACTGGTCTGAAGTTGGATTTGGAGTCTGCTACTTTCACAGTGTGGGTTCTGTCAGTGAGCCAGTTGGCAACCCATCTTGTGACATAGCGAGTTATACCTAGTTTAGTGAGTTTATCTATAATTCCAGAGTGAGGGATGGTGTCAAAAGCCTTGGCAAGATCTAGATAGGCTGTGTGAACCACCTTACTCTTGTCAGTGGATTTGGTGACTGCTTAAAAGAAGTCTATCAGGTTTAGGAGACATGATCTGCCTTTTACAAACCCAAACTGGGTGGGGTCCAGAGTTTGGAGATTACCAATGTCTTTGTTTATAAGTTCCACGATAGTACATTCCATGGCCTTGCAGACCAGGCTCATCAGGCTAATGGGGTGCTAGTTCCCAGGGTCCGTGGTGGCTCCCCCCTTGTGGAGTGGGATAACCGTCACTGTGCACCATTCAGCAGACACAAAGCCTGAGGTGAGGCTATGACTGAACATGGTACTTAATTGGGGTGCCAGTTCGTTCTGTAGTTCATGTAGAATGCAGCCTGGGATGTTGTCCGGTCCTCTGAATGCTGTGTTCTTGGCTTTGGAGAGTGTGGTTTTTACCTATGCAGCCATGATTATAGGAACTTTGCATTCTTCCAGTATAGAGATTGGCTCTTTAGGAGGTGAGAGGGGGGTAAAGTTTAGGGGGTGAGAGGGGGATAAAGTTAGCACTGAACCTATCTGCCAGAATGTTGGCAATATCAGTTGGGTCTGCATATTTAGTGACATTGTGCTGTAACTCAGAGCAGATCTGAGTGTTGCCATTGAGATTCTTTACATAGCTATAGAATGCTTTGTGGTTGTCTTTAGAATCAGTGGCAATTTTGTTTTCGTAACTAGCTTTGGAGGATTTTATCAGAGATTGCAGCTTCTTACTGAGGCTGACCAGGGAGCTCCTCCACTCATGGGATTTTACCCTCTTTTGCAACAGTTTCTTCCTTCTGTTGTACAGTTTGTTTATGGCAGGGGACCACCAGATTGGCTTCCTTTTTTTGGAGGATAACGTCTTGGTTCTGTTTGGGATAGCATGATCCATGCACTCATGTAAGTGCTTATAAAGTGCAATTGTGTAGGATTCAGTAGTCATAACTGTATTGTCCATCTGCATGGGTGTCATGAAGTTCAACACTTCTGTCTTAAGAAGCATGAAGTTGCTTTGGTGAAATTTTTTACCATGGTTTCCTTAATGGGGGGTGGGGGCAGGATGTGGATATCTAGGGTAATTAGCTTATGGTTGGATTGGACCAATGAGGCGTTGACTTCAGGTGTGGAACACCGGTCACTCATGTTGGTAATGACTAGATCTAGGATATTGTTGCCCCTGGTGGGGGTGTGGATAAGTTGATCCAGGACATTGGAGTTTATGAATTCCAGAAAGTGTTGTATGAAGGAGTTGGTACATGAGTAGTTTTCCCAGTTAATGGTGGGGTAGTTGAAATCGCCCATTATTAAGGTGTTTGGTTGAACCTTAATATTTTCCAGTACATCAAGAAAAGAGGAGTGGGAGTCCTGGGGCATGGTGGGTGATCTGTAGTAAGCTACAATTTGGATTGCAGTTTTGCCCAGAGTTAGTTGCACTTGGATAACCTTGGCTGCATTATGCTGAGCAACTAGCCTGGAGGTGTGGATATCCTTAATGAATATGGACACACCTCCGCTTTTGGTGTTCTAGTCCAGGTTACATGGCCGAAAAGTGTGGTATGAGTTATAGCCTGGTAGTGCAGGGGTGCTCTCTGGAGCCTTGAACCAGGTCTCAGTCACTGCACAGATACCAATGTTCTCCATTTTAAGGAGTGCCTTGAGTGAGTGCATTTTGAGATTTAGAATTCTAGCATTGAGTAGCATCACCCTCAGTTTTTGCTTGCCTGTTCCTGTTACGATGGTGAATTTGTCATTTGAACCTTGCCTAAAAAAGGCACTGCAGGGGCGGCAAGAACCTTAGCCAGTATCCAGAATCCCAGGGGTGACAGGTGCAGGCCATCTCTGTCGACCATGTCATCCCAGGCAGACAGATACTGGATCCCTTTAGAATGGCACCAGAAGCTTAGCCAATTGTTGAAGTCAATCATTTTGTCCTTGTACTGCAGCATCATTCTGGGTGATGGCAGAATGCTACTCAGGGCTAGGGTCATACCTGCCTGGGCTACAAGATTGGAGAGCTCTTCCAAGTCTTTTTTCATGTAGTCCAGGGAGGTACGTCTTAGGTCATTCACACCAACATGGACAATGACAGAGTCATATTTGTACTTGTTGTGGAGTGACCTGAGTGCGTGGGTTATGTGGCGGATTCTGGCACCCGACAGGCAGCTGACAGTAACCTTCTCCTTGTTTAGCCTGGTGAATGGGACATCAGTGTGCCTGACTATAGAGTCACCTATGACTAGTGTGTTGGGTACGTTGTTTTGCCTTATTGGCTGTGGTTGAGTGGCACACTGAGTCAGCGGGCTCTGTGTCATTTGGGTTGTGTTGGGGGATGGAGGTTGCTTGCGTTTCTGCTTTGGAGGTCTCTGTTGCTTAGACAGATTATTATTAAGAGCCCCCACAAATGTTTTTGTGTTACTATGTGTGGATTTTGGTGGTGTAGATTTAGTGAGACTATGTGATGAGTGTGGTGTGGCGCAAGTGTTTACCTTCTCCTCTTGACTGTCAAGTTCAGTCTTGATTGGAGAGAGCTTTACCTCTAGTTTGGCTGGATAAGTGCATCTCTCACAGGTTGTAGTGTTGAGTGGTAGGAAGAGAGGGCTGTCTGTATACATGAGGCAATTTCTACATTGCCCCAAGATGCCCAGATTCATCAGATAGACAGGAGAGAACATTGGGAGCTGACCCTTGGACATGCCTGAGTAAAAAAATATTTTCCTCTAGATAAGTGAGGAAAGTGAGTACAAGAGCTGTTTTTCTCTAAGCAAGTGAGGAAAGTAAGTACCAAAACTGTTTTCCTCTAGGTAATGAGGAAGGTTGAGGGCTGTAGTAATTAGTAGGTTATTTAGTGCTTAAGTTCTGAACAAGTGCTGATCACGAATAAGCAAATTCAAGTGCTAAAACTAAGAATCTGTATCTGGACTAAACTAGTTACAGGAAAGGGGGGAAACAAGTGCAAATGTGGGCTTTTAAATCAGAAAGTTGAGAGAGATGGAAAAACTGCCCAAATGACCAATAACTAAAATTTTTGGGCCAGAACCACTCCTTATGTTGTAGATAGTTACCTAGTGCTTACCACTCCCACTGATAGGCTAGAAGGCTTCTGTCCAACACAGAAAGCTTGGGGTGGGGGGGCTCAGAAGCATAGATACAGTCCTGGATACAACAAATCTGAATCTGGACTACACTTGTTACAGGAAAGGTATTTTATATATATATATATATATATATATATGGTTCCCATTCAGAAGCCTGAAACATCATAAGCCTGAAAATCAAAATCCTGAAACCAAAAGCCTGAAAATTCAGAATCCTGAAAACTCAAAATCCTGAAAGCCCAAAATCCCGAAAGACCAAAACCCTGAAACTCAAAATCCTGAAAACACAAATAATGCTAATATGTCACTATAAAGACACTAATATCTACCAACTGACCCTGACCCTAACCCTAACCCTAAGGTCCGTCACTATCGCACACTCACCTGACCCGCCTAACCCTAACTCACTTAAACTGCCCCTAACCCCAATATTTGTCACTATTGCATACATGCCTAACCTGCGCCCTAACCCTAACTCACTTAAACCGCCCCTAACCCTAAAATAAAACCAACCGCACACTTACCTGACCCCAACGCATGACCTAACACCACAGGGCTAACAATAGCAAAGCCACAATGACATCAGTATGTCTATTTTGTGTTTTCAGGATTTTGAGTTTCAGGATTTTGGTCTTTCGGGATTTTGGTCTTTCAGGATTTTGAGTTTTCAGGATTCTGAATTTTCAGGCTTTTGGTTTCAGGATTTTGATTTTCAGGCTTATGATGTTTCAGGCTTCTGAATGGGAACCATATATATATATATATATATATATATATATATATATACAGAATAGTAGCTAAAACAGCAGTAAAAACAATTCAAATGCAGTGCAAGCTAGCACACTTGAGTATGTAGCAATGTTAGACCAAACAGTCTAAAAATGCAATTAAATTAAAAAAAATGACTAAAAACAAGTGCAGAATGAGTCTGTTAGGTAGAATGAGGTAAAGAGATGGGTCTGGGGGGAGTGTCCCAAATCAAATCTACAGTGGGGGTGGGCAACTGCAAAAGCCTCCAAATTTAAACAACACCACAGGAATAGGGAGGGTGGGTATGGGAAAACCAACACCTTCAGCAGAGATCTGAAAAACTATACAGTGAAGCAAAAATAACAGTGCACAACTCTGAAGTCAGCCAGCAATGATATAAAATTAGTCAAACAACAATTACCAGTACACAACTCTGAAGTGCCAGAAAAATATACTCAGCTCTGTATATCTCCAGATTGTTTGAAGAGCACTCTGTCAGGACACAGGAAGGCTCCAGCAACGAGGAAGTTCCTGCAAGCCCTGGGATACATGGCATCTCGCAACCTTCTTATCCCCCTCACCAGGCTTCACATGAGAAAACTTCAGTGGTATTTAAAGAACATTTGCTGTCAACACTCTCATTCCCTAGAGACCACTCTCCCTCTGATCCCATGTATAAGGGTCAAATTTCTCTGGTTGCCAGAGGCCTGTGCATTGAACAAGGGTCTTCCCTTCATCATCCGCCCTTCCAGCCAGGCCATCACCACTGACGCCTCAGACATAGCTTGGGGTACTCACCTAACAGGCAAGTGTACCCAAGGTGTTTGGAATGCCCCAGCAACTTCACTTGCACATCAATCAGAAAGAAATGATGGCAGTACAAAAGGCTCTGACTTCCTACCAACCCCATCTCAGACCAGGGGACCTCCTTATAAAAACAGACAACATCACAGTGATGTGGTACATCAACAAGTAGGAGGGTACCCAATCATACCCCCTGTGCAGGTTAGCCATGAGTCTTTGGCTTACAGCCACCTTCATGGGGCTACACTTAATTGCCTAATACCTACCAGGGATCAACAACACCCTGGCAGACCACCTAAGCAGAAACACATGGAACCCCCACGAATGACAGCTCTACAGAGAAATGTTTCTGCAAATCACTCAGGAGTGGGGGACCCCAAAAGTGGATCTCTTTGCCTTGCACCTCAACTACTAGCTGCAGAGGTTCTGCATCAGGGAGTTCCACCTCCTAGCATGGAAGGTGGATGCCTTCCCCTGGAACTCCCTCTTTGTGCACACGTTCCCTCCTCTGCCCCTTATTCCCATAGTTCTGATCAAAATAAGAGAGGAGAGATCAAGAGCCATCCTCATTGCTCCAGACTGGCCCAGGCAGCATTGGTACCCCCTGTTACGCAGCCTGACCTTACAGCCCCCAAACCTGCTTCCCCTGATGTCAGACCTCTTGACCCAGGAGGGGAGGAAGGTACTGCACCCAGACCTATAGACTCTCAATCTTTCAGCATGGCTTGTACACTAAAAACTAACAAGGAGTCCCTGTTAACCAAACGTCATGGACATCATCAGAGGCCGGAATGCCCAGCACAAGAAAATTCATATGCAGGAAAATGGAAAATATTCTGTTCTTGAAAACAATCAAAGGGAGCAATACCTCCCAACCTTCCATCCCTCTCATCCTGGATTACCTTGCAGTGTTGCTCAATAGTGGCCTCTCTCTCTCCCCTATTAAAATTCATGCCTCGGCCATTTCAGCCCATTATGATTCAAACCCACTCCTCTTCTGTCATCCTTTGATTAAGCAATTCCTCAGAGGGGCTTCTCATATCAGGCCTCCTAGAAGGCCTACCTCGCCATCCTGGGACCTGAATTATGTGTTAGAAAAATTAACTTTACCTCCTTTCGAACCTGCCGCTTCTACAGAATTGAAATACCTCTCATAGAAGACTGCCTTCCTATGTGCTATCACATCAGCCAGAAGGGTCTCAGAACTTCAAGCTCCCATGGCTGTTAAGCCCTTCATCATTTTCCATACAGAGAGAGCCTCCCTGAGGACTAACCCCTCCTTTATGCCCAAAGTGGTATCTGACGTGACCCTTAGCCAGGCCATACACCTTCCCACCTTCTTTCCTGACCTTCAAAACAAGATGGAAACAATCCTACACTCACTAGATGTACACAGGCATCTCAGATACTATCTGGACCATACTAAGCCATTCAGAGAAACAGACCGACTACTTGTAAGCTTTGCCCCAGGGGCAGAGGTGAAACCCATCTCCAAAGAAACCATGTCCAAATGGATTTCACACTGTATCCATTTTTGCTACAGACTACATGAGAAACCCATCCCTAAGTCTATCTGTACCCATTGTACTAGGGCAACCTCTACTTCTACTGCCTTCCTCAGAGGAGTACCCACCAGGGACATGTTGGAAGTGGCCACCTGGACCTCCCTGTCAATACCTTTACAAAACATTACCACCTATGCCTCTTTTCCAAGTCTAAGGCAGGGTTTGCCTCTGTAATTCTGCAGGGCCTTCTAACCCATACCTAGGACTCAACCTATCCGTCCACCCCTTTCCTCAGCTTTGGGAATACTTCCACAGGTGATGACTGCAACAGTGAAACATGAAGAACATATTACAGCTGTGTACACTTACCATAAATGTAGATGTTCAAGTGTATTCACTGATGTTCTTTGTGTTTAACTGTTGCAGTCATCACATTTGGGGTTATTCCCTGCCAGGGAAGCCCTCAGCCGGCCCGAATACCAGAGGCTTAGTATTTCTGCATCGGTTGTTGTCACTTCAAGACTGATGTCAGGTCATCAGTAGTATAAAGTAAGGCAGCTGATGCCATTACATCAGTCTTTCTTGCCATGGAGCCCGAAGCAGAAGCATTTCACATGAGTGCCGGTCATTCACTACCTGAGTTTCATTTTCCGAATTGTAGCTGAAGTCTTCTAAAGCTAAGTACTCCGTTAGGGATCCTTTTTTCTTGCACTAACCGATGTCAGAAAAAGTTAACAATTGTCTAATATGTGGAAAGCAAATACCACACTGAGACTTCCATTCTTACTGCGTCACTTGCTTAGGCCCAGACCATGACGTCCCCCACTGTTGCTTTTGTGCTTTGTTCAACATTAGAACTATATGTCGTCGGGCCTTATTGTAGCTAGATATTTTCGTTTACAGTCCTCAAATTCTGATATGACTTCAGTAAGCCATCTGACAGCAGATCTTCTGAAAAACCATAAGGATAAAGACAGAGACAGACCACACAGGTGCAAACCTACTGAAGATGCTTCCGTTAAGCTAGTCGTCAGTTCCCGGTCCTCAGTGAGGCACTTTTGCAGCCCCTGATGCCCACTTCTGTGGATTTGCAGGCCACTACCGAGACTCTTTCAGAGTCCAGTATGCTGCAAAACTCTTCTTCAACTAAGGATCCTGCGGTTGTCTCTCCCTTGTATGCGTCCGGAGTCACTGAACAGGCACCGGCTTCTGAGCAAGTACTTCACACTACCGATTCTTGACACAAACCGATGACTTATTTTGCATCTACCGTTCTTTCAAAAACTACCAAGTTTCTAAGGTCCAGGGTACAAACCACACCCAAGAAACCGACGACCCAATCTCAGGCACCTGCTTCCTTGCCTCAGTCTCAAATGCTTAAAATGGCAGAAGACCTTATTATGCTGATAAGGGGAAGCCAAGCTACCCCTTCCAAAAGAAAAAGAGATCTGTCCCCAGTAGTTTTATCTGAACAGGAGTCTGATGACTCTGATGTATCTGAATATGAAGACATGCAACCCCTCTGCTTATAAGGATTCTCATGCAGAGGACTCCATTCCTTCAGCCTCTCGCCCGAGGACTTTTCTTTTGGGGAAATCCTTCATACCTTAAGAGAGCAGCCTACATCTCTCAACTAGCCATCAGACCCCAGTTATCTGCAAGGAAAATCCAGCAAGCTCTGAGATTCATGGCATCTTGCATTCTACTCTTTCCATATGCCAGACTGCATATGATGAAACTTCAGTGGTACCTAAAAAGTCTTTGGTGTCAACAGTCTCAAGTCCTGGAAACTCTTATACCCATGATACCTTGCCTCAGGAAAGATTTTCTTTGGTGGGCAGCAGCATGCTCCCTCAGCAAGGGACTACCTTTCTCACCATCCCCCACCACCCAGACCCTCACCACAGACACATCAGACTATGCTTGGGATGCACAACTGGATGGCAGGTGCATTCAGGGCCAATGGAGCCCACAGCAAATCCATCTGCACATCAACCAAAAAGAGATGTTAGCTATCCAACATGCATTGACAGCTTTCAGGCCCCTTCTCTCCCCAGGGGCTCTCCTGATCAAAACAGATAACACCACTGTGATGTGGTATATCAACAAGCAGGAAGGGACTCACTCCTACCCTCTGTGCAGGTTGGCCATGACCCTTTGGCACACAGCCTCTGCTATGCAACTCTACCTGTTAGCACAATTCCTACCAGGTTCTCTAAACTCTCTGACAGACCACTTAAGCAGAAATCTCCTGGACCCTCATGAGTGGCAGCTAGACAAAAGAACCTTCACCCTAGTAACTAAGAAATGGGGTACCCTGAAGGTCGACCTCTTTGCTTCCCCCACCAACCATCAGCTCAGCAAGTTCTGCACCAGGGAGCATCACAGCATGGCTTGGAAAGTGGATGCCCTGTCCTTCCCCGCAGTCAATCTATCGGTCTATGCCTTTTCTCCACTACCTCTCATCCGTAGGGTACTGATCAAAATAAGGGAGGAAAAACCAAGGACAATTCTTATTGCTTCAGACAGGCCTCTCCAGCACTGGTACCCACTGTTGTGCAGCCTGTCCCCTCTGCCACCATGGCATCTCACTCAGACCCCAACCCTCCTGACCCAGAGGGAAGGGAATTCATGCATCCCAAATTACAGACCCTCAGTTTGGCAGCTTGGCTTATTCCCTAACCACTGATCAATCAGCCAACCTCAGTAAACAGGTTCTAGATGTTATACGTGAGGCCAGATGCCCTAGCACTAGAAAGTCTTATGCTGACAAATGGAAAAGGTTCTGCACCTGGATTCAGGCTAAGGGAGCCAATACAGCAAAGCCCTCCCTCCCTCTTATCCTGGATTACTTAGCAGACCTGCTACACAGTGATCTCTCTTTTTCCTCTATTAAAGTTCATGCCTCTGCCATCTCTGCTCATTTCCCCACTGAGCAGCCCCTTTTCTCACACCCTCTGATCAAACAATTCCTAAGAGGGGCTAGTAACTTGAGGCCACCCAGAAGATCAGCTACCCCAGTTTGGAACCTTAACTTTGTGTTGGAAAAGCTCACCCTGCCACCATTTGAACCAGCATCTTCAGCAGAGTTAAAATTTCTCTCCTGGAAGACAGCTTTTTTTCTGGCCATCACTTCAGCCAGAAGGTTCTCCGAGCTACAAGCACTCATGGCTGTAGAGCCCTTCATCATCTTCAATGCTGACAGGGTTTCCCTCAGGACTAACCCATCCTTCATGCCCAAAGTGGTGTCCAGTGTGGCTCTCAACCAATCCATTCATTTGCCCACCTTTTTCCCTAACCCACAGAACAAGGGGGAAAGGATCCTGCACCTTCTAGATGTGCACAGACAGCTAAGATTCTATCTAGACAGGACTAAATCATTCAGAAAGTTTGATCAATTGCTGGTTAGCTTTGCTGTAGGGGCAGAGGGCAAAGCCATCCCCAAACAAACAATTTTGAAATGGATAGCACACTGCATCCATTTCTGTTACAAGCAACATGGAAATCCTCCCCCTAAGGGGGTCAGGACTCACTCCACCAGAGCAACCTCCACCTCTGCAGCTTTCCTCATAGGAGTCCCCACTAAAGACATCCTGGAGGTTGCCATCTGGACTTCTGTTCACACTTTCACCAAACATTACCACCTGACTATCTTCTCCAAATCCAGGGCAGGCTTTGCCACTGCAGTCTTGCAGGGCATCCTAGCCAGCCTCTAGTCTCCTGGACTGCCTCCACCCTTTTCCTCAGCTTTGGGAATCAACCCAAATGTGATGACTGCAACAGTGAAACACGAAGCACATAGTACAGTTGTGTACACTTACCATAAATTTAGATGTTCAAGTGTATTCACTGTTGCTGTCCTGGTTTCCCTCCCTCCATCCCTCTTTTCTTTCTTCTCTCTCCTTACAAGGGACTTTTTGGTATTTACTTTCTACTGGTGGGGTTCTTCCAACAGAACCTGGCTCCCACTTGAGGGCTCCTGAAAGGGTAAGAAAAACTGATGTAATGGTGTTAGCTGCCTTACTTTATACTGTTGACGACCTGACATCAGTCCTGAAGTGACAACAACTGACACAGAAATACTAAGCCTCTGGTATTCGGGCCGGCCAAGGGCTACCCTCGCAGGGATAACCCCAAATGTGATGACTGCAACAGTGAATACACTTGAACATCTACAAATGATACCACGGTATAAAGAAAAAATTCTCAATTTCAACAATTCGCTAAGTTTCTGGTGTCATTCAAAGGGGATCCAGTGTCTGTCCGCTTGGGATGACATGCTCGACAAGCCACGGTGCTTCGCTAGAGATGGCTTGCACCTGTCATGCTTAGGCTTTCAAATACTTACCAAGGCTCTTGCCACCCCCATAGTGCCTTTTTTAGGCAAGGCTCAAAAGACAAACCCACCACTGTAAATAGCACAAGTAACACAAAACTGAGGGTAATGCTACTCAATGCCAGAAGTCTAAACCTCAAAATGCACACACTTGAGGCACTCCTCATTATGGAGAAAATCGATATATGTGTAGTAAGAGAAACCTGGTTTAAGGTTCCAGAGAGCACCCCAGCACTACCAGGCTACAACTCATACCATACATTTCTGCCACAGAACCCAACTCGAAATACAAAAGGCAGGGGCGAATCCATATTCATCAAGGATACCCACACCTCCAGGTTAGTGGCACAGCGCGATGCTTCAGAGATCAACCACGTGCAACTAACAATGGGAAAAACTTCAATTCAAATTGTAGTTTGCTACAGATCACCCACCATGTCCCAGGACCCCCATTCTGCATTTCTGGAAACACTGGGAAACATAAAGGTCCTACCAAACACCCTAATATTGGGTGATTTCAATTACCCAAACATTAACTGGGAGAACTACTCAAGTACTAACTCCCTTGCCCAACTTTTCCTAGAATTTATAAATTCAAATGCCCTGGCTCAACTGGTCAACACTCCCACCAGAGGTGACAACATATTGGACCTGGTCATCACCAACATGGACGACTGGTGTTCCACACCAGAGATCAACCCCTCGCTGGTTAGATCTGACCATAAACAAATCACTTTGGCTGTCCATATTCCACCCCCACCCCAGACAAGAAAGCCACCATGAAAAACTTTTCAAAAGCAAACTTCACATTATTTAAGACCGAGGTGGAAAGTTTCAAAGCCCCCATGCTGAAGGATAACACTGTCCAAGCTGCAAAATCCTTTACTAATGCATTCTACGGGCAGCTACAAGAATGCATGGATTGTGCCATCCCAAGCAAAGCCAAGACTCACTCCTCCAAGAAAAGGAAACCGGTCTGGTGGACTCCTGCCATAAACAAGCTATACAATAGAAGGAGGAAACTAGTACAGAAAAGAGTAAAATCCCAAGAAGGGAAGACATCCCTGATCAGTATCAGCAAGAAACTATGATCCCTCATAAAATCATCCAAGGCGAGCTTTGAAAGAAAAATTGCCAAGGACTCCAAAGATAACCACAAGGAATTCTTTAGCTATGTCAAGAATCTGAGTGGCAATGCTCAGATCTGCTCAGAGTTAGTGCAGAATGGCACAAAATACATTGAACCGACTGATATCGCCAACATCCCGGCAGACAGGTTCAGCGCAAACTTCACCCCCCTCTCACCCCCAAAAGGGCCCATAACCATACCAGAAGAATGTAGAGTCCCTGAAATCACAGACATTCAGGTTAAAACAGCCCTCTCCAAAGCCATAGACTCAGCATCAATGGGACTGGATGGTTTCCCAGGCTGTGTCCTACATGAGCTCAAAGACGAACTAACCCCTCACCTAAACACACTGTTCAAACTCAGCCTCTCCACAGGCTACATACCCATAGAGTGGCGCACAGCAACAGTTATTCCGCTCCATAAAGGTGGAGCCACAACAGACCCCAGGAACTATCGCCCTATAAGCCTGACTAGCTTGGTTTGCAAGGCTATGGAGTGCATCATCATGGAACTCATTAACAGAGACATTGGGAACCTCCAAACACTGGACCCTACCCAGTTTGGCTTTGTTAAGGGCAGATTGTGCCTCCTAAACCTGGTGGACTTCTTTGAGACAGTTACCAAGGCTATAGATGAGGGAAAGGTGGTACACACAGCCTACCTAAACCTCGCTAAGGCCTTCGACACCATTTCCCATTCTGGTATTATAGACAAGCTCACCAGCCTGAACATAAGCCCCTACGTCACAAGATGGGTTGCCAACTGGCTCACGGACAGAACCCACATGGTGCCAGTTGCGGGAGCTAGGTCTGTCTCTAAACCGGTTACAAGTGGTGTTCCCCAGGGCTCAGTCCTAGGACCCCTCCTGTTCGGCATATACTTCTCAGAGGTACAGGCAAGCACAGGAGGACTATGGCTGACCAAGTACGCAGACGACTGCAAACTAGGGGCTATAATTGACTCTCTGACAGACATCCTCCAAAAGGGTCTCACTGAGATGGATACCTGGTGTCAAAATCATGGCCTCAAGCTAAATGCCAAAAAGTGCATAGTCATCCCCTTTGGAAAAAACAAAGTACCCACAAACTACCACATAGGTGAGAGTCTCCTAAATACGGAAGACGTAATAAGGGATCTGGGAACCCAAGTAGATAGTAATCTCACCTTTGATAATCACATTGCCAAAGTGGTTAGAAAATCCTTCTGCGTGGCCCACCTAATCACAAAAGGGTTCGCATCCAGATCAAAAGAGGTCATTGTGCCCCTCTACTCATCAGTTATCAGACCCATCTTAGAGTACAATGCCCCATTTGGGATGTACCTTACAAGACACCTGCAACAGCTGGAAAGACAACAGTCTTGACCTCTAAACCAAAAATGCCAATACTCTAAGCTAAAGGAACATTCAGACAAAAAGATGATGAAAATTTTCCATTTGTTAACGTGTCCTGGTACCTCAGCAATTCACCTTCAGTGGAACATCATCTCACCATACAAAACCATCTCTTTATATATCTTGAACAATTAAATCATTAACCAATTAATTAAAGTGCTAATTTTAAAGTACAAATTTTAAAGTACAAGTTTTGAAATACAGCTAATACTTATAAAATTTAATGCAAATACGAAGAATTGATGAAAACATTCTTGCTGACATGCCAATACAAACTATAATTTAATACACTATAATTAAATACATAATCAATAGCACCATGAAGCAATAAAGCACTGACTTGATTCAAACTATAATGCCACTATCTAAATTCATTCCCCTTGGATATAAGGTATGATAACTATAAATCATTTTATGTTCCAACCTATTCAATTCTGTTTTGAAATTACCTCCCTGAGAGTGTGGCCTGGCTAACACACTAAAGATGAACCCATTGTTATTACCATTGTGCGTTTTAATAAAATGTGAAGCTACAGGGCTATCCATGTTACTCCTTCTGATATCCCCCAATAGTTCAAGAATGCGAATTTTAACTTTCCTTGTGGTTTGTCCCACATACCACAGTGGTTTGGCACAATCACAACCCAGGATATAAACTACCCCTTGTGAAGAACAATCAAATTTCTGAAATGCTAAATACTTTTTCCCTTTGATCTTCTTTCCATGTAAATTGCATACCCTATCACATACAGAACATCGTCCACAACGTTGCATACCAACGTTCATGTCTATTGAATGTTCCAGCTTCCTACTTAACAATTCTTTCAAATTATTATGCCTACTGTAAGAAAAGTTAATGTGCCTGGGAAACAAATATCCAATAATCAAATCATTACAAACTACATGCCAAAATTGTTTAAGAACTTTTTCAACTACCCATGAAAATTCAGAATACCTAGATACAAAGAATAGTCTGTCCTGTTCATGTGACACTGGCCGTCATATATGGTAACCACCCCTAGGTTTATTCCCTCCACACAACCTATCCTTAATGCCTGAGAGTGTTGTTTCCACAAGGAAAGTTAAATTTGCATTCTTGAACACTTGGGGGATATCAGAAGGGGTAACATGGATAGCCCTGTAGCTTCACATTTTATTAAAACACACAATGGTAATAACAATGGGCGCATCTTTAGTGTGCTAGCCAGACCACACTCTCAGGGAGGTAATTTCAAAACAGAATTGAATAGGTTGGAACATAAAATGATTTATAGTTATCATACCTTATATCTGAGGGGCATGAATTTAGATAGTGGCATTATAGTTTGAATCAAGTCAGTGCTTTATTGCTTCATGGCGCTATTGATTATGTATTTAATTATAGTGTATTAAATTATAGTTTGCATTGGCATGTCAGCAAGAATGTTTTCATAAATTCTTCATATCTGTATTAAATTTTATAAGTATTAGCTGTATTTCAAAACTTGTACTTTAAAATTTGTACTTTAAAAAAATTGCACTTTAATTAATTGGTTAATGATTTAATTGTTCAAGATATATAAAGAGATGGTTTTGTATGGTGAGATGTTCCACTGAAGGCGAATTGCCGAGGTACCAGGACATGTTAATAAATGGAAAATGTTCATCATCTTTTTGTTTGAATGTTCCTTTAGCTTGGAGTATTGACACAGCTGGAAAGACCACAGAAGTACCTCACCAAGAGGATCAATGGCCTCAAACAGATGCCCTATGCAGCTCGACTGAAGAATCTCCAGTTGTACTCGGTCACATACCGCCTACTCAGAGGTGATCTCTGCCTGACATACAAGGCCATGTCCAACCCAGAATTGATGGACATGCTCCACCTAAAGAAAACCTTATCCCCTCGAGCCACACGATCTAGGGATCTAAACCTCACCACAACAATAAATAGGACGTGCTGGAGGGATAGATTCCTGTCCCAGAGACTTCCCATGCTTTGGAACAAGATCCCAATCTACATTAGGCAGAGCTCCTTGCTAACACTCTTCAAAAGAAACCTTGACGAGTGGATGGGAAACAGAAAGTTTACCTCGGGGGTCACTTCAGTGGCTCTGCTGGACAGAGGCACAGGGAACTAATCTTAGGGGACGGCAAAAGTCAACACATTCTGGCTAGGCTTATAAATGCCTTCGGGCAGATAGCCTAGTACCCACCTATGAACTTGTGAACCTATAAGTGTACACAACTGTACTTTCTACTGACACCATCTCTCCCTGCGAGCCATTCATTAGTTTTTACCCATTGAGAAAAGTAACCTTTCAGGCATTTAATGACCTGATTACTGCTGCTGCTACTATAGAAAACACAGCAGTAATGCAATACTTTTAAAGGGGCATTATTTTGTTTCTAAAATCAGTTGCTTGCTAGAGTACTTGTTTGCCTTTAGTGCAGTTTAAGTCCACGTTCACACAGAGGCAGGATTTTCAGAGAAGCTTGTTAGCATACTGCAGGTTAGATTTCACAAATTTCAGTGTGGGATGGTTATTATTAGGAACTGCTAAGTGTTTCCAGTTTTTTCTTTTGTATTTTCCTTCCCTCACATTTCCTTCATAGGCTGTTAGCTGAATGCCTGGTTTAGCCTCAGCCAGAGACGCTATCTAGTCACACTCAGAACTGCAGCCTTTGCAGCACTGAAATTACATCTTCATTATGTGCTTGTTTTTGTAAAACTTAGTGGAATTATTACCCCATCCCAGGCAACTGTATTTATTTTTTGTTTCATGCTTGTTGCTACATGCTTTTTTTCCTTCATTTGTAATCATTTTTCCTATGTTTAGTAATAGTGTTGCTTATTAGTGCATGTACTCATGCAGACATACATTTATAAGGCAGTTTCCCCTCAGTTCACAGGACAGCATTGCTTTGGACATTTGCATCTTGAAAAGAAACCCACTGAGTTGCAAATGTCCTAAGACTCGAGAAGAATAAAATCTTATAACATTTCAAAAAAATCATGTCAGTCAATTTTGAAACTGAATCTTGTTACTGTACTAAAATTATTTTCCAATTAGCTGACTCCCTTCAGGAATCGCACAGTAACTGTCTGTATAATACTGATTCCATTCAACTCAATTTATTTTCCTTTTTCTTCCCTGCATTGTGGTAAAATGTTTGGATCTTTCACTCTTTTCCTGAATATTTGACTGCAGGAGAGTTACACCGGTTACCATTTGAAAGTTGAGGCAAATGTAGTCTCTATACTTCCCTACATTTTCCTATCTGTGTGCGACGTGATTGTAAAACCACAGCCTTGTTATGTCTTTACTGACCGGCTTGCAATTCAAGGCATTCTTGAATGTTTGCCAAATTTGTATATGCTGGATATGTGATAGTGCCTGTATTTTATTAAAACTTTGTATGCAGTGCAGCTAATTGCTTTAGTGCTGTACTTCACTGTTAATATTGGAATTCTCCTATCTTTTCTCAAATGTGCTTCTTTTGTGACTCAGATGGCTGTGTTGATGAGACCACTTACCCCCTTTTCAAGATGGAAATAGATAATTTAAATAAATAAGTGCTTTTGTCATGTGTCATTATGTGTTTATCATATGCATTACTTTGTTGTTTAAAGTTTATTTGCTGTATATCTTTATGTCGTTATAGATCCTATATATATATATATATATATGTATATATATATATATATATATATATATATATATATATATATATATATATATATATATATATATATATACACCTATTTGTTTGTGCCTAACAGCATTCTTGTCACTGACCCTTTATTGCTAGTTTTAAAAGTTTTTTTTTCCATTTGTCATATGCCACTTGACAAGAATATTAAAAGTGTGACTCAAACTACAGAAACTGCAAACCCATAAGCTTAACCAGCATTACCTGTAAGGTTATGGTACACATCAACATGGACCCTATAAATAAGGACATAGGTTATCTCCAAACCCTTGATCCAAAACATTTTGGTTTTGTCAAAGACAGACCATGCCTGTTAAACCTGGTAGACTTCTTCAAAAACATCACCAGAGTCATAAATGAAGACAAATCTGTGTATACAACCTACCTTGACCTAGAAAAGGCCTTCAACACAGTCACACATTCGGGCATCATTGATAAACTCTCCCAGTTGAATATCAGCCCTTACATCATCAGGTGGGTTGTTAACTGACTCACCTTCAGATCACACTCAGTCAAAGTTGGGGACTTTACCTTGACCAGCAGACCTGTCAGTAATGCGTTTCCACAGGGTTCAGTGCTGGATCTGCTATTGTTTGGAATATACTTCTCAGAAGTTCAAGCGAAAATAGACAGCTATGGCTGACTAAATTTGCTGATGACTGCAAATTAGGTGTAATCATTGAATCCCCAAACAATGTCAATATAGTTCAAGAGGGACTTACACAAATGAATGATTGGTGCCAAAGCCATGGACTCAAACTCAGTGCTAAAAAATGCATTATCATACCATCTGGTAAAAATGATATCCCTGCAGACTATCATATAAATAATAATAACCTAAGTAACAACTTGGTAGTGAGAGAATTGGGAATGCAAGTTGACTGTAGCCTAAACTTTGACCACCTTGTGTCTACTGTTTTAAGCAAGGCATTCTATGTTGCTCACCTCATTAGGAAAGGCATTGCCTCATGAGTGAAACAGGTAATAACTCCCCTGTACTTGACCCTCATCAGGCCAATAACTGAGTACAATGCTCCCTTTGGTATGTACCTTACCTGGAACCTGCAGCAATTTGTCAGACCTCAGAGATTTCTAACCAAGAAAATTACAGGGTCTCCACCACATGTCATACATTGACAGACTGAAGTCACTGTCCCTGTACTCTGTAGTGTACAGACTACTTAGAGGAGATTTGTATCTGGCCTACAGAGCAATCTCATATCCAAACCTAATGGAAATGCTGCACATCCGCTAGACAAATGGGTAAGGGTCACTTGCCCCAGGAACTTTAACCTGACCTGCAATATAAATAGGACCTGCTGGAGAGACAGATATGTCTATCAGAGGTTGCCACTCCTCAGGAATAGGCTACATATTCACATCAAACAGAGCCTGTCTGTGACCCTGTTTAAGTGTAGCCTGGATGACTGGATAGGAAACCATAAATTCCTTGCCGGGAATTTCACCTATGACCCTCCTAGATATGAGCAGCCATTGCTAACTAAGATCTTGAGTTTAGGCTAGACATTGGGTATTGGGTAGTCTCTAGTATTATACTGGGTACACATGGCTAGGCTTATAAAGACCTTTGGGTCAGTAGCCTAGCAACCACCTATGAACCTGTCAAGTAACAAGAGTATTCTTGCCTTCAGTCATCTACATTTTTAGAGATGATAACCTTACTTACGTGTTGGCACACCCTCAAACTGCACTTCATTTATTTTAGGATAACTGTTGCCATATCCGTAAGAATTTGGTGGGGAGAGGTACTTAGTAGGAAGCAAGCTCAGCATACCTTTCAAAGGCTCTGAAAGGACAAAGGCCCAAAAATAGGTACAGATTTTAAATATTGCTCTTACAGACTTAGAAAGTTCCTAGAAGAATAGGTTTTGTGTTAGCATACATTTTATGAAGGATATGCAATCTGAAACTCAAGTGCATGTCTTTATTTAGTTATGTCAATCCTCACTGATTTGTCAAAAAAACACAATTTTTATGAGGAAAAGACCAAATATATGAGACAAAAATCTGGACATTCTGCAAAAATCTGGGCAGTTAAGAGATATGATGCTCAGCAGCAGGTGGCTAAGAATGAGTACATGTAGGCATTAATTTGCCATTACATAGTTGGAGTTCTTCCTGAATATACAAATTGAAGGCAAACAAGGTACTCCCAACTCAGACTGGATAACATGTGTATAGTTCAGGTAGGGAGCAAGAAGCAAAAAGGGTGCGGTAAAGAATAATTGGACATTTTACACTATGTTGCTTTCACAGTGGCCTCAATTCAAGAGAGTGGCACTGTAAACAGCACCAGTACCAGTGTGGGTACAAATTCATTTACTATATCAGTGGACATTTGAGAATAACAGATAATAAATACCCACAGTACAGGTAATTAGGTTGCTTACAAAAGGGTACTACAGCACTTTAGAGACACTAGGAAGGTGCAAGATTGTCCAGCTATATGGCTTATAGCATTACAACAATAGAGGTCACACACCCTGCTACTGTTAGAGGCTGATTAAAACAAGTTTAAGGCAGAATTACACCTGGCAAGCTGTCAGCTGGCTGCACAAGGCCAAGGGGAGGCAGTGTGAGCCTTATGGGACAAACTCCAAAATATATGTCCTCAGTAATACATCAGATTGTTTTTTATAGCCTGTTGTTTATCAGCCCTATGTGGAGCATGTAGCTGGTCAAAATAAGAATATTCTAAGGATAAACAGGAGCAATCTATGACTGATTAGGAGGTGAAGAGCCAGTGGCTGGCTCCAGCCTCAAGGGCCACAGAATGGAATGTAATACAATGCCTACAACATTACCAAACACTGTGGCTACAACACAAAAGCCACTCATACAGTTTCATCACAGACTGGTACTTAAGAAGGAGCAGTTTTCTGCCATGAGAAGGGTACCCTGTTTACCCATCTTCAGGTGAGAGCTGTGCTGAAGAAAGCAGTGGAGTGATGAAGCTTGGACCCCAAACATATACCCCACGCTCAAATTCCATGCTCATTTAGCATAGCAGCAACTTCTCATGTGCAGTAGGCAAGGACATCAAGGGAGAACATCAAGACATTAGGAAGATGGAAGTACAATGCTTATGAAAGATGGATGAAAAATAAATCCGCTGTGGCGACCCCTAGCCGGGAAAAGCCGAAAGACACAAACTATGCCTAACATTCCTCTCTTTTATTTGCAGAATCTGGGTGTTATCTGTAAGACACACATTGCACCTTCCAGCAATACTTTTGTTATATGGGGCTTCCTGCATGTTTGATCTCCTGGAGCCTTGCTGGTGCTCTTCCACATGAATGGAAACACCCGTCTTGTATATCATATCCTGGAACATGCTGACATTACATGCAATGTATTCTGCTACAAAAGGTATAATGTAAAATGTGTGTTAAAGCCAAAATTATGATATTTACACTGAGGCCACACATTTTGCTGAGCAGTACACCCTTCCACAACCCTGATTGTTGCCTACTATTCATGGTGATCCTTATATCAAGGGTTCAAATGGCATTGTTGATATGTGCAGCTCTTGCTCTGCATGACATTCTTCAGCAGACAGAGTGATGTCTATCAGTAGAGTACATAGCCCATTCTACCCTGCTTGACCTCTTACAGCTATGCAACATGTACAGCACCATGAACACCCTCAACAAAGACTGTAATCTTTTATACACACAGAAATAGAACATGTCTGGCACAACAGATTTCTCTCCCAAGGAATCCTATAATTATTGAATAAACTTCCTATGCACATCAAGCAATCCTAGACATGATCTCTATTCAGTAATGTTCTGAATGAATAGCCTGGAAATCATAAGTCATCTTTGTGGTATGTAGCATGGTGCTTCTTGACCATGGAGCTTAACTCACTCGACAGTGCTTAGGCTTAGCTGGCTATGCTTCTCAACGGTCTTTTGAACGGCATGCCTAGTACATACCAATGAACTTAACCTAATCAATAATTACCAAGTTTCTTACAAATGTGCATGCTGCATATAGAATATATATGCAGGCAAAAACATCAGTTTATTGATGAATGTATTTCTATAAGCCATCTCATTTGAATGTCATTATACGGTCATTAGTATATATTACTGACCATACCAGTTTTCATACTACCACGATTGTGATGTCTGAATTGCACATGCCCTGCATGCAACACTGGCTGCATAGTTTAGCTTTACAGACTGTGCTGTTTTTCCTTTCTGAATATCCCCTCCTGTGTTTTATATCCTGTAAGTGTACCAACTGTATACTCACATAACAAGGTACCTGTAAACAAACTTTTAATTGTTTATTTCAATACGTAATGAAACAGTATATAGATGTGTGCTGTACTCTCCAAGGTACCATCAAACAACCTGTGTTTGAAATCATTTTTTTTCCCCTTATTTCTTTATTCAGTTGTTTGTTTATTTGTTTGTGTACTTAACTGCAGCTTGATAACCATGCAAGTGGGAGGCTGACAGACCCTTTTGAGTTACAACCTGAGCTCCAAGGTGCAAGACACAAAACAGAAAATTGTAAATAGAATAAAGAATTATACAGCTTTCAGAAGGAATGTCAAACAATTGGTCAAAATGAAGAAGTAGAATTCAAGCAAGATGATAGTTGAAAAAAATATAAGAAATGGACATGAGGTCAAACTATAACTACAACTTTGCAGGCAAGAATGGCATTATTGCTCATGCCTGAAATATTTGTATATATGTACATATGTAAAATGTATAAATGTAAATAATCAATGTAAAAGGGGCTATGTTAAGTATAGAAGGATCTCTCCATTTTTATTTATTTTGCTATTTTATGTGCACCAGTGTTCCTTAAATTAATGAGTGTGTATTATAGATGTCTTTGTCGTGACTCATTAGCAAATTTTCTTTTTGCAACAAATTGTCACACTTGATTTCACTTGCAATTTACATTGTTACACTTTAAACCTGATACATTACATCAAAAATATCTGTCTATGCCTAGATATGATAGTTATGAAACAGTCAAATAAATAAAATTATGACTTCACAGGGAACCTATGTGTCTGGTTGCTTGTTTAATTTATTTTGTAAAGTAAACGAAACTGAAATTTCACATGGAATATGTATGTTTGTTTACTTATTTATGTATGTATAAAGTTGTACTGGCTAGTGATAATTAGACACATATAAGTCTGTCTAGTGTATAGGAATATATATATATATATATATATATATATATATATATATATATATATATATATATATATATATATATATATATATATATATGTATATATATATATATATATATATATATAGATATATATATATATATATATATATATGTGTGTGTGTGTGTGTGTGTAGTAAAAGCCATTCATTTCTTGTGATTTCATGACATTTCAGTTATAACTGCCTCTTAACCTTATAGTGCAGAGAGAAAAGCCTTGCCAGAAACATTTAAATGGTTAAAGTAGTTACCAAAGTGCAAGATAAAGAGTAGAGGACAGTAACTTTACTCAAAAGTGTTACACAGCAGCAGTACAATACAAGTAGCAGATAGAGTCTATATGACTTGAAGAGGACTAGTTACCCCACAGGAAATACCCTCTGCCACTTATCCCCCCCCCCATTGTTACTAAAGAACAGGTCCTCACTGTCCTCTCCAGAGCTAAACACACTACATCAATGGGCCCTGATAACATTCAGGCATGCCTCCTAAATAGTTTGAAACATGATATGTTAGGCCAACTAGCGGACTATCAACATATCCATGGAACTACAGACTCATAAGCTGGACTAGTCTTATATGCAAAGCCATCAAAAAAGTTATCATGGATCTAATAAATACTTAGGAAATTTCAAACACTGGACCCATCCCAGTTTGATTTCGTCAAGGGTAGGTCACACCTACTAAACCCAGTAGACTACTTTGAGAAGGCCACTTGAGCCATGGATGATTGTCAAAAAAGTTCATGCTCAACCTGGTAAAGGCATTCAACACACTATCTCACTTAGGTATTATATACAAACTCAAAAATTTAGACACAAATCCCAATGTAACCCAATGGAAAGTCAAATGTCTCATGGAGAGGGCATGTGAAGTTAGGGTAGGGAATCCACCTCCACAGCTACACCTGTTACTAGCGGTGTTCTCTCATGTTTGGAATACACTTCTTTGAAGCCGTAGCAAATATAGAGGGTCTTTGGGTGACCAAATCTGCAGATGACTGCAAGTTGGGTGCAATGACTGATTCCTCCAAAGATGTAAATATCCTTGAGGAGGGTCTGACAGCCAAGTAACTGGTGCCAGAAACATAGCCTAATACTCAATGCCAGAAAATGCATATTCATACCCTTTGGGAAGATGACCACCCATGCAAATTACAACATTGATAACACTCTCCTAACAGTAGACCCAGTGGTAAGGGACTTGAGAATTCAGGTTGACACTAACCTGAACTTTGATCACCATGTGTCCACAGTAGCAAGAAAATCCTTCTATGCGGGGGCAAGTTGTAAGTTACGGCATGGCATCCATATCTAAGGAGCTCATAATCCCACTGTACTTAGCCCTGATTAGACAAATAATCAAGTGCACTGCACTCTTCAGCATGTACGTGACCAGGCATTTCCAACAACTACAGTGGTCACAGAGAATCCTCATTGAAAGAATACAGGGTGTAAAAACATATCTTATGTGGAAAAACCCCAAAGTCTTGTCCTTGTACTCAGTCTCCTACAGACTACAGACTACTGAGGGGCAATCTGTACCTAGCTTACAAGACCTTCTCAGATCTAGCCTTAATGAATATGCTATATATTCACAAAACAAACAGCACAAGAATTACCCAGTCTAAGGATATAAACCTCGTCTGTGACATAAGCAAAACATGTTGGAGGAACAGGTATGTGTTTCAGAGATTACCCTTTTTCTGGAAAAGACACCCCATTTATGTGAAACAGAGCTCTTCTTTGAGCTTATTCAAATAACATTTGGACCAATGGATGGCAAATCAAAAATTTACACCTGTGGCCTTTATGGACAGCAACAGCTTATAGATGCTCTAAGGCACAGGCGTACACCAAAGTCTTTCTAGTCCTTGGGCAATGGCAACTACGAAAACCAGGGCATGAATGGCTAGGCTTAAAAAGGCTCTATAGCTATTAGACTGGTAACCTCCAAAGAGGATTTATTCGACTGGGTTGTAAATGCATGAAATTGCTTTCATTACAAATTTGTGTAACAAGAGCAAGTTGGAATCAAGAAATACATACAATAACCAAAATCAGCTATATTGGAATGTAGGAAACCAGAGGATACTGGTTAGCAGTGAGCTTCGCTGTGAGTAAACTATACTTTACTGGGTATGACAGTGCTGTATACAATATATTATATGTAGCATATATCATGGACAGAAGTAGGTTAAAAACTAAAAATAGACAACTGGGTACACCAGTCCCAGGATACAAAAAGTGCCTGATCCTCATATGTGCACAGTGAAAAACTGACAGTGTAGAATTTTCAAGACACAGAAACATTCCAACAATGGGATTAGGCCAGGTTCAGGGGAAGGATGCACCTACCCCCACTGTAGAAGGAAGTAGTAGTCCACAAAAACTGATAGGCCAGAAACGAGCCATAAAGATGACAGACTGGACTGTTGAGGATAAGAATGGACTACTGAGGATAAGTACAAAAATTATGTATTGTTACTATTATGCAAGAAGCCCAGAATTTCCAGATAGAAGATATTCAAAATGATCAAGAGAAATATCGAAGGAAAGAAAAGTACTTGCACAAGAAAAACTATCAAAACCATCACATGTTTTTTGTGTACATTAATACAACTGATCCATGAAAGCTATTATATAGACAAAAATGTTGGGTCATTTGGAAGAAGAAGCTACCAAGGAAGTACAAAACTGTAAAGAACAAAACCTATAGATTTTTGAAAGGTATGAAAAATAAACATGGACATGGGAAAGAAAGAGAGATCTGATTTGCTGCAATGTTTATGCAGAGGAGAAAGCCAAAGTAATAAATATTAGAAAGCATCTCTGAAGATATTTGAAGAGAAATGTAAGCAAAATATCCAGGTATGGAAACTTTCACAACCCAAACAATAAGATTACAAAGGGGGAATGTAAAACAGAAGATTAGTAAAGCAGAAGTTAAACAGAAGCTGAAGTTAAGGAATATTTACAAAGTGAAGAATTTAGTGAAGAAAGTCTTTATGTCTCAGCATGATGGAACAATTAGTCCACAAAGTAAGGAAAACAGAAAGGAAGAAATATGGACATGGGAAAGTATAACAACTTTAACATAATGCAATATTTAAGCAAAGGGAAAAAAAATCAATTCAAAAAAATGGCATCAAAGATAGTTGCAGAGAAATACAGGCAAAGGCATATGGATATACAAAAT
The DNA here is from genome assembly GCF_019279795.1 of Protopterus annectens. NCBI lineage: Eukaryota > Metazoa > Chordata > Ceratodontiformes > Protopteridae > Protopterus > Protopterus annectens. Next base: position 1,240,243,676 of record NC_056741.1, read on the forward strand.
TTCACAATACCAAAAATAAGAAAACAGAAGTGGAAAGTAGAAAAGAGGATTAGTAATATGGAAGTTAAAGAAACAGAAATTGAAGTTATGGTTTACCTGAGAAGTGAAAAAATTAGTAAAGAAAATCCTACAGTGGTAATGTCAAAGCATGATGGAACAATGAGTCTAACAGATTAAGGAGAAACAGGTGAAACAGGAAGCATCTGATCACTTGCCACATGATGATTCTGTACAGCCTTCAGTAGGAAATGAGTACAAACCTTCAGCTGGAGTCGCACAGTAAGGAAAGGTGCAAGAAACATTGGCAACTCTGACACAGTCAATGTTGTGTAGCGATAGACAAGTGACAACTCTGACATAGTCAATGTTGTGTAGCGATAGACAAGTGACACCTCTGACACAGTCAATGTTGTGTAGTGATAGACAAGTGACAACTCTGACACAGCCAATGTTGTGTAGTGATAGACAAGTGACAACTCTGACACAGTCAATGTTGTGTAGTGATAGACAAGTGCCAACTCTGACACAGTCAATGTTGTGTAGTGATAGACAAGTGACAACTCTGACACAGTCAATGTTGTGTAGTGATAGACAAGTGACAACTCTGACACAGTCAATGTTGTGTAGTGATAGACAAGTGACACCTCTGACACAGTCAATGTTGTGTAGTGATAGACAAGTGACAACTCTGACACAGTCAATGTTGTGTAGTGATAGACAAGTGACAACTCTGACACAGTCAATGTTGTGTAGTGATAGACAAGTGACAACTCTGACACAGTCAATGTTGTGTAGTGATAGACAAGTGACAACTCTGACACAGTCAATGTTGTGTAGTGATAGACAAGTGACAACTCTGACACAGTCAATGTTGTGTAGTGATAGACAAGTGACAACTCTGACACAGTCAATGTTGTGTAGTGATAGACAAGTGACACCTCTGACACAGTCAGTGTTGTGTAGTGATAGACAAGTGACACCTCTGACACAGTCAATGTTGTGTAGTGATAGACAAGTGACAACTCTGACACAGTCAATGTTGTGTAGTGATAGACAAGTGACAACTCTGACACAGTCAATGTTGTGTAGTGATAGACAAGTGACAACTCTGACACAGTCAATGTTGTGTAGTGATAGACAAGTGACAACTCTGACACAGTCAATGTTGTGTAGTGATAGACAAGTGACAACTCTGACACAGTCAATGTTGTGTAGTGATAGACAAGTGACAACTCTGACACAGTCAATGTTGTGTAGTGATAGACAAGTGACAACTCTGACACAGCCAATGTTGTGTAGCGATAGACAAATGACAACTCTGACACAGTCAATGTTGTGTAGCGATAGACAAGTGACAACTCTGACACAGTCAATGTTGTGTAGCGATAGACAAGTGACAACTCTGACACAGTCAATGTTGTGTAGTGATAGACAAGTGACAACTCTGACACAGTCAGTGTTGTGTAGCGATAGACAAGTGACAACTCTGACAGCCAATGTTGTGTAGCGATAGACAAGTGACAACTCTGACACAGTCAATGTTGTGTAGTGATAGACAAGTGACAACTCTGACACAGTCAATGTTGTGTAGCGATAGACAAGTGACAACTCTGACACAGTCAATGTTGTGCAGCGATAGACAAGTGACAACTCTGACACAGCCGATGTTGTGTAGTGATAGACAAATGACAACTCTGACACAGTCAATGTTGTATAGCGATAGACAAGTGACAACTCTGACACAGTCAATGTTGTGTAGCGAGAGGTGACCTGTGCCTGACATACAAGGCCATGTCAAACCCAGATTTGAGGAACATGCTTCACCTCAAAAAATCTAGATCCCTCAGAGCCACAAGGGTGGGAGACGTAAACCTCGACACGGTTATTAATAGGACGTGCTGGAGGGATAGATTCATCACCCAAAGACTCCCTATGCTGTGGAACAAAATCCCGGTATATGTGAGGCAGAGCACCTCGCTGGCCTTGTTCAAGAGGAATCTTGACCAATGGATGGGGGATCGCAGATATACCCCAGGGATTACCTCAGTGTCACTGCTCGACAGAGGCACAGCAAAATAATGGGCATAGTTTCTCCAAACTAAAGGGGTGGCGTAAGCCACAAAACTATGGGCTAGGCTTGTAAATGCCCTCGGGCAGATAGCCTAGTATGAACCTATGAACCTATGATAGACAAGTGACACCTCTGACACAGTCAATGTTGTGTAGCGATAGACAAGTGACATCTCTGACACAGTCAATGTTGTGTAGCGATAGACAAGTGACAACTCTGACACAGTCAGTGTTGTGTAGCGATAGACAAGTGAATTCCTATATGAAAGAGCAACAGATGATGCAGCATGCAGCTGAAGAGAATATGTCACAGGAAGATGTTCAGGAACTTTCTGTAGAATCCCTGAAGCAAACAGAGAGCAAAGGTAACAGTTGCTTTATTTAATAGTGATGGATAGACATATTAAGATTAATTAAAAAATATTATAGAATGTCAATAAGACACAAAATGTTAGAAGTTTGATTAAACAAATTAATACAGTAATTAAAATTGTCAACAGAAATTTGGGTAATATAATCGAAATAATTAGGCTGTATTAATTTGCAGCTAAATTAATAACAGATAAAGTCTCGCACAAACCCACAATGCAATAAGGGAAAGGAATGGAAGAAATCAAATGTTGAATAGAAGTACAGAGGAGGGAACAGATCAATACAAATACTCAGAAAAATAGATGCGATACAAACAATGCACAGTATCAGAACAGATCAAGATCTGTCATGCTCTATCACAAATTATAGACTAAATATATAAGCGCAGGCAGAAAATCTTCGAAGGTATGCAGATAAATGTAAAGGGAAAGTACAAAATAAGCAACTTACTGATGACCAAAAAAGTGTTATAGAGAATTGAGAAACAAGGCAAAGGAACTGAAATAACACCAACCCACCCACCCCCAGAAATAGAGAACTATTTATATGCACACTCCGAACAGACGACAACCTGGCTAACAAAAGGAAAAACAATACTTTTACTTAATAGAGAACCTGCAAGCTACCCTAAAAATTATAGACGAATAACCTGACTTCTGACAATGTATAAGCTATACACTGAAATTGATGCTGACAGCGTTTATAGTCATTTAGAAGAAAACTCAGTCATGGCAATAGAACAGAAAGGGTAATAAAAGAAAGTCATATTAAAGCAAGGATCATTTGTTGTTAAATAAATTCAAGACCAAGAAAAGTAAATCCAAACTGCTGGGCAGAGACAATGATTCAAATGGCGGTATTAAATCTTCTTTATTCTGGACAACCAAACAAAAGCTTAAAACACAAGCGCTTTCGCTCGGATCCTTCCGAGCTTTCTCAAGTCAAACAGTAGCAAATTCAAAGCAAGTGCTTAAATACAGTTGTTAATTAATTAATCTATCAATCAATGTGCCCTGTTTCTTAAAAAGGCAATACGTTGGTTAAAAACTATTTTCAACAATATTAAAATCATATTGCTGCTGAAAGAAGTCATTAAAATTAAAAACCATGACACTTTATGATTATTGTGTTATTTCCATGCAAAAATCTATCATTTAAAGTTTGATTTTTCATGATTGCATCCTACTTAAAGTGCAAAGTGCATTTTACCTTTGTAAATGTTCCTATAAAACAACCATAAATACAATAAAACCAGTGAAAATCCCCCCCCCCCTTTTTTTATATAAAAATATTCTAAAAGATGGTTGATGGGAAAATATAACAGAGGTCCTAAATGGAGGCATTAAAGATTCACAGCAAAACACTAATTGTGCGCAAGAAAATAGTGGGGAGGGAGGAGTTACAAAAAAGTGCTATCAAAGTCTGGCCCTTCTAAGTCTTAGAACAGAACCAATACTCATAGTGCCATTTAACCCTGGTGTTTTCGCTGCATCAAGTTTGAGCTGCCATATCAACTCTCTGTATTCTAATGTAGACTCCCAGACCCCCCTCTAACATTCGGAATCACCTGCTCAAGTATCAGGAATTTTAACTTGTAATTGGGACAGTTCAGGGAATGCTTATAAAAGGCATTGCTTTCCTTCTTTTTTTCTATTTCGTACAGATGTTCATACAATCTCCTTCTGAATTCCCTTTCTGTTTTCCCTATGTAAAAACTATTGCAGGTGACACAGACTCCTAAATAAATCACACCCCTAGTACCACATGAAAAGCGACCATGCGGTCGGATATTAATTTGTCGGGCTTTTAGAAAAATATGTGAATCATTTAATATCATACTGCACTGCTTGCAAGCCCCACACTTGTAAGTACCCCTAAGGGTATGCTGTCCATTCTTTTGCAAGTGATTTCTCTTCTCAAAGATTTCTTTGAGATTCTGACCCCTTTTCCTCACAAATTTAGGTTTGCAGGGGATGCTAGCTTTTAACTCATCATTGGTTGTCAGTACAGACCAATATTTTGAAATTATCTGCTCTATTTGTGAGGAATTTTCTGAGAAGGTGTATATAAAACTACTGTTGTTCTCCTCAATTTTTGTTTTTACTGGTGGAGATGTAGAGGTCGTGTCTGAAGAACCACTTAACAATGGTGCATATAAGGAATCCCTTTTATTACACACCTCTTTCATGAGTGTTGCAAGCAAATTCTCAGGATACCCACGTTCAAGAAACATGTTATGCAAGTTGATTATTTCCTGATGGAAATCCTCCAATTTACTGCACATTCTGGAGGCTCTAATTAACTGCCCCTTTACTATCCCCTTATTTTGATGAAAAGGGTGCAGGCTGTCAAAGTGTAGTAAGGAGTTTGAGAAGGTGGGTTTTCGATAGATCTTCGATTGAAACACACCCGCAGGGGAATCCTTGTAGATAGTAACATCCAAATAGTGCAGTTCTTCCTTACTGACCGTGTGTGTGAAACGCAGAAATTGGGTAGTTGCGTTTATATAGTCTAAGAAGGCCGTTAGTTCATTTTCCGTGCCTCCCCAAATTATACATATGTCATCCAGGTATCTACAATAGTGGATGAGATGCTGTGTCCAAGGTGTTATGAAAATATGGGTTTGTTCCCATCTGTGTAGGACTACATTGGCATATATAGTTGCACAAGAGGCACCCATGGCTACCCCCTTACGTTGTTTAAAAAGTTCCCCATTGAAGAATATAAAATTGTTTTCAAGTACTGTTCTCATTAGCTCTACTACCAAATTTGAGAGGTTGTTCCCCAGGTTGGTTTCCTTATTAAAAAAGTCACCAAACCAATCTAAACCAACATTATGAGGGATGCGAGGGAATAAATCCTTGATATCAATGGTAACTATAAGTGCTTCATGGGAACAGTTTTCACTTGGGAAGGTCCTCAGAAATTCCCAAGAGTCCTTACATACATGACTCAGCACAGAAATGTATTGTTTGGTAATGTAATCAATAAATTTTCTGATGGGATCCGTTATACTCCCTGCACCTGATACAATAGGTCTGAAAGCTAAAGGGTCAATTCCTTTGTGAATTTTGGGAATTCCAAATAGTACAGGGGTCCTGGGTTTATTGACTAAGAGGTAATTGTACAACCTTTCATTTATAACTCCCTGCAAAAGGTAATCAGAGAGTGAATATTTTATTTTGGCCAAAGCTATGTTGTGTTCATTTCGAGAGACCAGGCAGTATTGGTCCTCATCCTGCAACAAATGATGTATAAAGGCTTCATAATTAGAATCATACATTAAAACTACCCCCCCCCCCACCCTTGTCAGGTTTCATAATTCTTATGTGCTCATGTGACAGGAATCTGATGAAATTAAATTCATTTGGGTCCATGTTACTGTACAATGGTCCTGGTTCATTGAAAAAAAGATTATGTAAATCCTGCTCTACCAACTCTTCGAAAATTCTGAGTACAGGGTGCGTGGGTGGGTTAAAAGTGCTTTTCCTAATAAGTCCTGTACGGTTGAAAGAATTGCCTTTAAATAAATGCTTCAAATTGAGACCCCTCGTGAACAATTTGAGATCTACTAACAAGGCAGCTACATCCAACCTCTTATTTGGTACAAAATGAAGACCCTTAATGAAAATGTTGAATGCCAGTTCATTCATCTCGACTTCCGTGTAATTGTAAATGGTAAAATCATGCTTTTTGTATAAAGTACAATTACCTTCCTTTGTAACTATAATGCCATTGGCTGGACTTACCATTTTTGGTTATTCCTCATTAATGTAATTTGTAGTTGAAGGATTTGCTTTTACAGATGTATCAAGGGTTAGAAACGCTTGCTGTTCCAACCTCCTGCTAACCTTTGCTGTTTCTGCCCCCATGCCCCGGTTCTTCCGGGGAATTGGTGAAAATCCTGGTTATATTGTTTTATATTTATATTGTTAAATAAATTCATTAAGGGAAAACTGTAAAAAGGGGGAGAATGTAAATACAGCATGGCTAGACTACAAAAAAGCATTTACCATTAGTATGGATGAAACAGGGCTTAAAAATTTAGTGGCAAACCACTCTGCAGTTAAGCCATGGTGGACAAAATGAAGGGAAAAATTTCAAACGGGATATAATTTTCTGCTGGTATTGTGGCATCATCCATGAAGACAGTGGAATGATGCTCAATGCCTGATTCATACCTGCCTGTGTCACATATTCTGAGAGCTCAATCACATTTCTCTTCATATGGTCCAGGGAGGCACATCTCAGGTCATTCACATCCACTTGGACTATAAATGAGTCATACTGGTACTTGAGGCTTAGTGACCTCAGTGCTTGCATGCTGTGATGAATCTTGGCTCCTGACAGGCAACTAACTGTAAACTTCTCCTTGTCCAGACTGGTAAGAGGGACATCAGTATGTCTTACAATGGAGTCTCCAATGAACAAAATATTGGATTGTGTGGTGTTACGCCTCATGGGCTTGATAGTTGAGGAGCAAAGAGATATCATTTTATGTGTTGTGGTGGGAGTTGTCTTATTTGTGTGCATGCATTGGTTCTGAGGATTGTGTTTGAGAGGACTTTGAGGTTTGGGTAAGTTACATATGAGCATATCCTCATATGTGGGTCAAAGTGTCTGGTCCTTTGTATGTGCTGTGAGTGTTGTGTGCATGTGTCACTGACAACCTGTTTGGGGTTTCTTTGTGTCTCTCTTTCTCTCTCTCTCTCTCAGTCTCTCTCTCTCTATATATATATATTTAAATATATATATATATATATATATATATATATTTAAATATGTATATATATATATATATATATATATATATATATATATATATATATATATGGATCTATGTTTCTTGATCAAAATTTCACAATCTCGAACAAGGAACATTGAGACCCATTAAAGTGAAAGTGCACTACATCCAAAGTGCACTTTCGCAAAAGCCGGTACTTCGAATCAGAAAAAATAAAAACAACCTACTTTAAGCAGTATTTTGTAGGGGCAAGCCCCCTTGCACCCCCCATGTGGGAGGCTGCGACACCCACACCCCCCTACTTAATATATATTAACTCCCAAGATTGCACTACAGTGGGGGAAAAGGATATATTCCTTATCCCCATTGTAATGTGCTTCAGAAAACCGACTTTTGCGAAAGAGCACTTTCGATTTAGTGCACTTTCGCTTAAATGTGTTTGTTCTTCTGGTTGTCAAGAAAGTGTGTTTTCGACAATCAGAAGTAGACCCATATATATATATATATATATATATATATATATATATATATATATATATATATACATGCACACTTCCCCTGCATAAAGTTTGATAATGATGGCTGTGAAATGGGTGTAGTTATCAAATTCCATGTTGCTATTCAAAATCTCTAGCAAGAACAACACCAAAAAATGCATTGTGTGTTAATCATGAACTTACCTTCAGTGCTCTGAAATGCATCATTGTTTATGTTGGTAAAGCTTGTATCTGTAGGTTCATAGGTATGTACTAGGCTAATGGCTCTGGAGCCTTTACAAGCCTAGCCCATAGAATTGCCCTGGCATCGTGCCACCCGACATTAGTTCCCAGTGCCTCTATCCCACTGGAGTAATCCCTGGGGTGAACTTTCTAATTCCCATCCACTCATCAATATTTCTCTTGAAGTGGCCAGTGAGGTGCTCTGCTTGACATGTATGGGATATGGGAAGTCTATTCCAGAGCATGGGCAGTCTCTGGGTTGTGAACCTGTCTCTCCAGCATGTTCTGTTAATTATGGTAATGAGGTTGAGGTCTCTGGAGCGTGTGGTGCAGAAGGATTGGGATTTCTTTAGATGTAGCACTTTTAACAGAGCTGGGTGAGACATGGCTTTGTAAGTCAAGTAGAGATTGCCTCTTAGTAGACAATATGAGACAGAGAATAGCTGGAGTTTTTTGTGTCTGTCCATGTAGGACATATGTTTAAGGCCTAGGATCCTCTCCGTAAGGTACTTTTGTGGCCTTTCTAGCTGTTGCATGTGTCTAGTGAGGTACATGCCAAATGGGGCACTATACTTGATGATTGGCCTAATGAGAGAAGAGAGAGCTGATGACCTTTTTCTTCCTGGATGCAAAACCCTTGGTAATGAGATGTGCCACATAGAAGGACTTTCTGACCACAGTGGCAGTGTGGGGGTTGAAGGAGAGGTTGCTGTCAATCTGTGTCCCCAGATCTCTTATAACGTCTTCAGTGTTCAGTGGGCTGCCATCGATGTGGTAGTTAGTGAGAACTTAGTTTTTCCCAAAGGGGATGACAATGCATTTTTTAGCATTAAGCGTAAGGCCATGGCTTTGATACCAGTCATTGGTCTCAGTGAGGCCTTTCTGTAGGATGTCTACATCACTTGGGGCATTAATAATGGCTCCCAGCTTGCAGTCATCTGCGAACTTGGTCAGCCAGAGTCCCGCCATGTTAGCCTGGACTAACATGGACTTCTGAAAAGTAGATGCCAAACAGGAGAGGACCCAGGACCAATCCCTGTGGGACTCCACTCACGACTGGTCAGCAGTCTGACTTGGAGACCACGACTTTCACACTGTGGGTTATATCTGTGAGCCAATTTGCAACTCACCTAGTGATATAGGGGTTGATGCCTAGTTTGGTGAATTTATCACTAATTCCTGAGTGAGGAATGGTATCAAAGGCCTTGGTCAGATAGAGGCAGGTAAATGCCTTGCCCTCATCCACAGCTCTGGTGACTGACTCAAAGAAGTCAACTAGGTTGAGCAGGAATGATCTACCTTTCACAAAACCAAATCATGTGGGATCTAGAGTTTGGAGATTCCTTAGATCCTTGTTAATTACATCCATGATGATGCGCTCCATAGCCTTAAATATCAGACTCGTCAGGCTAACGGGGTGATAATTCCCAGGGTCTGTAGTCACTCCCCCTTTATGGAGAGGGATGACTGTAGCAGTGCACCATTCAATAGGGACAAAGCCTGAGGTGAGGCTGTGATTGAACAGGCCACACAGATGTGGTGCCAGTTCACTTTATAGGTCATGTAGAACGCATCCAAGGGATATTGTCAGGTTCCATGGAAGCTGTATTCCTGGCCTTGGACAATGCAGCTTTAACCTGTGCTGCAATAATGCTCGGTGCCTGGCATTCCTCCAGTATTGTGATTGGTCCTTTGGGGGGGAGAGAGGAGTAAAGTTGGCACTGAATCTGTCAGCCAGTATGTTAGCAATATCTGCTGGCTCAGTATAGGAGGTACCATTGTGCAGTAACTCAGAGCAAACCTGGGTATTGCCGTGGAGGTTAATCATATAACTACAGAAGGCTTTGTGGTTGTTTTTAGTGTCTGCCGCAATTCTGCCTTCATAGTTGGCTTTAGAGGGTTTGTTGAGGGATTTCAACTTTTTGTTGAGGCTAATAAGGGAGTTTTTCCAGTCTTGGGACTTCACCTTTTTCTGCAACAGTTTCTTCCTTCTGTTGTAGAGTTTATTAATGGCAGGGGACCACCAGATTGGCTTCCTTTTTTTGGAGGAGAGCGTCTTGGTTCTATTGGGTAGGGCTAGTTCCATGCATTTATGTAAGTGTTCGTACAGTGCATAGGTGTATGACTTGGCAGTCAAGCAGCTATTTTCCATTGACATGGGTGCCTGAAGTTAGCCACCTCTGTTTTTAGGAGCCCAAAGTCAGCTTTGGAGAAGTTTTTCCTTACCACTTACCATACAGATATCTTACTCTGGCACAGTCACCAGTTAGTAGGTTCTCTATATTGCTGACAGATTCTCCTATGAGCACCATGTCCTGTGGTTGCTGTAAAATCCTTTTGCTTTGCACAGTTTATCCTTTGTTGTAGCTCCTCAAGTTCCATATAAGTTATACCCTTACTGTATTCATCCTTTATTAGGCCCATCATTGAAAACAGTGCCCCCTTTGGCACATACCTCACAAAGTACTGAAAGCAGTACAAAATACTTCAATGTTTCCTCAACCAAAAATATCTCAGGTCTCAGTAAGCATAGCTACTCTGACAGACTGAAAGACCTGTCTTTGTACAAAGTGTTCTAACATTCCTGAGTGAGTCATGCCCACTAAAGTTCCCTTGCCATCAGTGACCAGGTACTCTTAAGATCACCATCACCACATTAAAACTAGTATCACATAACACTACCAGATGGAATGACAAGTACCTTACCCAATGAATTCCATATTTGTGAAATAGGCTGACGTTACATGTCAAACACAGTATTTCTCTTGCAACATTGGCAAATAGTTTTGGATAACTGTAAGAATTCAGGAAAAAACAATAAAAACAGCAAATCTTTTTTTTTTCAAAAATATGTTGTTTTCCCCTCCCCAAAGGAAAGTAAATATTATTTTCATTCTGCTTTTTGTGGATGAAATCAGAGTTTCATTTTTCTCACCTTGTTATATCTACCATCAGGAAAACTACTAATGGAAATCTGGGTGTGTTATGTACTGCCTGATTAATGTACAAAAAAAAAGATTATAATAATGTATTAGGTCATTTGCAGTTCACAATGTATATTTTTTCAGACCATTTAGGTCTAAGTCATTTACTCACAAAACATATTCATACTCAAATTTGTCTCATCATAGGCCTCAGCTTTAGTAAGCTATCTCATTAAATAAGAGACAAGAATATTCACAAGTGATGATCTTTAAATGTGTACAAACTGGTCCCGGTGCAATACAAACACAATGTATTAGCACATCATTTTATCTTTTATCTACCATCACCACTAGTTGCAACACAAAATGACAGCCAGTTGGGGGGGGGGGGGGGCACAGCTGGGTTTCTGTGAAGATACAAAACAACATTAGTAACCCTCCTCCATCTTGTTATTGAAGCCTTGCAACTAAGTATCTCATTTATTTATGTGTGTTTGTCTGTGTGTGTGTGTATGCATGTGTGTATTTAATTTATTGAATCCAAAAAGTAATCAGTTTTTAGTCATTAACCATAAAGATCCAAAACACACACACACGCACACACACACACACACACACACACACACACACACACACACACACACACACACACACACACACACACACACACACACACACCTCAACTCTCCCAAATTTGAGGTAGCACATCTAATTTGTTCTCAAACTTTTGTTCCATCCCTCCAAAATCTGGAAATTGTTTTGAGTGAATAGTACCCACTAAGAGTACCTTTCCCTAAATATTTTCTTTCTGTCCAGACTTCCGATGCAAAAGTTGAAAGACAGGACACATACATACACACAGAGTGTGCTAACACGTATGCAGTTATTTCCAATATTAGAGGAGTAGGCCACTTTTCCCGTTTGTCAGGCTCTAACTTGTTACAGAAAAAATTCATGTTTATTGCACTCTTTTGCAAAAACTGTTTACAATTAAAAAATGAGTGCACTCGTGCACTCAATGAAACAAAATTTCACTAACTGTCTAATCAATAAAAAGGGTTTGTTCCCATGGATATGAGCTTTCCCACCACCTCTGTTACCAGCTTGGTGAATATGGGCATCCTGAGGTAATGTAAAAACTGCCTCATATTTAAGGACAACAAGTTAATTATTAAACAAATTGATATAGTATGCAAGAGATGTATTTACATGTCACTGGAAGCAAAGCTCTCACATAAAATCATTCCTAATGTCAATAAGGTTGTCAGTAATATACACACTGCACTGATCACACACAATTCAAAGCAGAAACTTAGACCCGTGTATGATGAGGCATTTAAATGTTGTTGTGTCTTTCGGCTTTTCCCAGTTAGGGGTCGCCACAGCGGAACTCCGGTCTGCTAATGATTGGCAGTAGATTTTTATGTGCCGAGTTGCCAGCCCTGATGCACAACCTTCAACGAAGGTACACCCATTCATGCATGTCTCCCCACAGAAGACACTCTAGCTGAGAATCGAACAGGACAACGTTTTACTGTGAGGTGACAATGCTACCGCAGCACCACCACCGTGGTCACCTACCTAAACCCCAAAGACCTTCTTGGTGAAGTACACATCACCAACTCCCTCAATAACCCTGAATTCACGCTTTCAAAACAACACCCACATCAACCCATACAGCCACATCTCATGTAGCCTCTACTTCTAACTCCATTAGGCAAGCCACCACAGAATCTAACATTCTACTCAATGAAGGCCCCATTGTGAGATACACTGATGTCCCTCTCACCAGGCTGAGTAAAGAGAAAGTCACAGTCAGTTGCTTATTAGGGGCCAGGATCCACCACATTATGAACCCACTCAGGTTGTTGGACCACAAGTACCAGTACGACTCAGTCATAATCCATGTGAGCATAAATATCCTGATATGTACCTCCCTAGACAATATGAAGAGGGACATCGTGGAGCTCTCAGAAACTGTGTGTCTCAGGATGTTATGTGTGTAGCGTTAAGGAGGATTTTACCTTCTCCAAGGATTATTCCACAATATGAAGAAAAGATGACTGACTTTAATAATTGGCTTAGTTTCTGGTATCATTCCAAGGTGATGCAATATTGGTCAGCATGGAAGGATATAGTTAACAGACCATGCTGGTTTGCCAGGGTTGGTCTGCACCTCTTCTTCTAGGCTTTCAACTATTAGCTAAAAAATTGTCCTCCCAGCATAGTGCTTTTTTTTAGGTAATGCCAAACTGAAAGTACTTCCAAAATCGCAAATCAAAACCAAGAAAGTCAGTCACCAGAGCTGTAGATGAAGTCAAGGTGGTTCATACAGCCTACCTTGATCTGGCCAAGGCATTTGATACCATTCTCCACTCAGGAATCTTAGAAAAACTCACTAAGCTAGGCATCAACCCCTATATCACTAGGTGGGTTGCAAACTGACTCACAGATAGAACCCACAGTGTGAAAGTAGCTGAATCCAAGTCAGACTGCTGACCAGTCATGAATGGAGTCCCACAGGGTTCAGTCATGGGTCCTCTCCTGTTTGGTATCGACTTCTCTGAAGTACAGGCCGACACAAAGGGACTGCGGCTGACAAAGTTCACTGATTATTGCAGGTTGGAAGCTATTATTAACTCCCCAAGTGATGTTGACATCCTTTAGAAAGGCCTCACTGAGACCGACTGGTATCAGAACCATGACCTTAAGCTCAGTGCCAAAAAATGTGTTGTTGTCTCCCTTGTGAAAAAACAGTTCCCATGAATTACCACATCAATGGTAGTCCACTGAACACAGAAGGCATTATAAGAGATCTGGGAACATAGCTTGACAGCAACTTATCTTTTGACCACCACATTGCCACTGTGGTCAGAAAGTCCTTCTATGTGGCACATCTCATTACTAAGGGTTTTGCATCCAGGAAAAAAGAGGTCATTGTCTCCCTCTACTCTTCCCTCATTAGGCCAGTCATCGAGTACAATGCCCCATTTGACATGTACCTCACGAGACAGCTGCAACAACTGGAGAGGCTGCAAAAGTACCTCACAAAGAGGATCCTAGGCCTTAAACACTTGTCCTATATGGACAGACTCAGAAAACTCCAACTATTCTCTGTCTCATATTGCCTATTTAGAGACAATCTCTGCTTGACTTACAAAGCCATGTCTGACCGGCTCTGTTAGAAATGCTACATCTAAAGAAATCCCAATCCCTCCACACCACACATGCCAGAGACCTCAACCTCATTACCACAATCACCAGAACATGCTGGAGGGACAGGTTTGTAACCTAGAGACTGCCCATGCTTTGGAATAGACTTTCCATACATGTCAAGCAGAGCACCTCACTGGCCCTCTTCAAGAGAAATCTTGATGAGTGGATGGGAAACAGAAAATTCACCCCTGGGATCACTCCAGTGCTCTACTCAACAGAGGCACTGGGAATTAAGACTGAGTGGCATGATGCCAGGGTAATCCTCTGGGCTAGCCTTGTAAAGGCTCCAGGGCCATTAGCCTAGTACACACCTATGAACTTATGAACCTATGAAAATCTAAAGGTGTTACTTCTCAATGCTAGGAGTCTAAACAAAAAACTCACTCCATAGAAGCTCTCCTAATCTTCGAGAGTGTGATGTCTATGCAGTCACTGACATATGGTTTAAAGCTGTGTAGAGCACACTGACAGAGCAAGGTTATAATGCCATCAATACATTTAGACCATACACTAAACAGATGGGGACTAAAGATGGAGGTGTCTCAACGTACATCAAAAACAAATATACCTCAAGGCTTGGAGCTTCTCCATATTCTAACCACCACAGGCAAAATCCAGTACCACTTCCTTAAAAGATATACATCCCCCTATAAGACCAAAGAAACCCAAAACATATATTTAAACTTACTGGAAGCACTCACCATCCAAACTAATACAATCTTCATGGGTGACTTTAATTACCTCAGTATTAAGTGGGTATCATATATGACACCAAATGTACAGGCACAGAGACTCCTGGATGTTCTTCATGTTTCACTGTTGCAGTCATCACACTTGGTTTATCCTGCTAGGGATAGCCCTCAGTTGGCCTGAATACCAGAGGCTTAGTATTTCTGCATTGGTTGCTGTCACTCCAGGACTGACGTCAGGTCATCAGTGGTATAAAGTTAGGCAGCTGACGCCATTACATCAGTCTTTCTTGCTGAGGAGCCAGAAGCAGTTCGCACTATTGCCGGTCGGCCGCTACCTGAGTTTTTGTTTCCGAATTGAAGTTGAAGTCTTCTAAAGCTAAGTACCCCACTGGGGATCCTTTTTTCTTGCTCTAACCGATGCCAGAAAAAGTTAACAATTGTCTCGCTTGTGAAAAGTAAATACCACACAGAGACTTCCATTCTTACTGCGTCACCTGTTTAGGCCCAGACCATGGTGTCTTTTGCTGCCACTTTTGTGCTTTGTTCAATGCCAGACCTATACATTGTCAGGCCCTTATTGTAGCTAAATATTTTTGCTCTCAGTCCTCATATTCCGATATGGCCTCGGTAAGCCATCCAACTACCGATCTTCTGAAAAAATGTAAGGATAAAGACAGAGACAGACCGCACAGGTCCAAAACTGCTGCCGATGATTCCGTTAAGCTAGTCATCAGTTCTCTGGCCCTCAGTGAGGCACTTTTGCAGCCCCTGATGCCCACTTCTGCGGATTTGCAGGCCGCTACCGAGACCCGCTTGGAGTCCGGTATGCCACGAGACTCTTCTTTGGCTAAGGATCCTGCAGATGTCTCTTCCTTGGATGGGTCCAGAGCCGATGAGCAGGCACTGGCTACCGAGGAAGTTCTTCGCACTGCCGATACTCTACACAAACCAACAACTTCTTTCACGTCTTCAGTTCTTTCTAAAACTACCGAGTTTCTAAGGCTCAGGGTACAAACTATGCCTAAAAAAATGATGACCCAAGCTCAGGCACCTGCTTCTATGCCTCAGTCTCAAATGCTTAAAATGGTGGAAGACCTTATTATGCTTATTAGGGGAAGCCAGGCTACCCCTTCCAAAAGAAAAGAGACTTGTCCCCAGTAGTTTTATGTGAACAGGAGTCCGATGACTCTGAGGTTTCTGAATATGAAGACATACAACCCCTCTCTGTGTATGAGGATTCTGATGTAGAGGAATCCATTCCTTCTGCCTCTCCTCCTGGTGATTTTTCATTTGGTGAAAACCTACATACTTTAAGGGAGCATTTCCAATGGGAATGTCAGGACTATCCTCAGTCAAAAAAGAGACTCAGGGAATTCTTAGATTTACTACAGCACAGACCTTTAGCCATTCCTCCTGTCCTGGATGTTGTGGATGATGTTTTTATGGAATCCAGTTTGACTCCTGACATCCTTCCTCCTGCTCCCAGGAAACCTGACAGGTACTACAGAGTCCCTGACTCTCACAAATTCCTTTTCAAAAATCCTACTGCTGACCCAGATGTCATCTCCCAAGGACCTAAAGGAATTAAAGCAACCTCAGCTAAGCATCCCACCCTCCTCAGACAGGGATTCTCGAGCTTTAGACAGATGGGGTAAAAAAGTATACACCTCTGCAACTCTTGCTGTTAGAGCACTAAATTATCAGTTCCACATGCTGAAATATCAGCAGCATATCATGGAACTCATCAAACAAAAAATATCTTCCTTTCCTGCTTGTGCAGAAAATAAAAGAATTACAAGAGTTTATGCATTCTGCAAGACAAGTTACTAAGCACACCTTGCAATGTGGCTTTGACGTCCTAGAAGCATCTTGCAGGGTAGCAGTCACTGGTTCTGCCCTTAGAAGGCATGCTTGGCTTAAGGAACAGACCTTGCCAGACCATGTCAAATCAAAATTATTGGGCGCACCATTGAACAAAGACAATTTGTTTGGCACCAAGGCAGAAGAGGTCGTAAAAAAGATGGTAGAAAAAGCTAAATCTATGCAGACAGTTAAAGACTTTTTACAGGTCCAGCCTCCATGGTTCAGTAGGCATTGCCCCTCCAAGCACTGGTCCTTTCTGGTCCCCTCCAGGCCAGCTCAGCCAAGACCCAGGGGAAGCAGACCCCCTAGACAGCAGTCCCAGGGAATGCAGAGATTTAAGCAATGGAGTTCCTCCTCTTCAACTTCTTGTCGCCCTAGGAGGAAAACCCTCCTTCCATGCAAACAACTGGGCCTCTATTACTAATGACCAATGGGTCCTCAACATTGTGTCCCAGGGATACAAATTTTATTTCCACACACTGCCAACCCCAAAAGGGTTCCCAGATCTTCCTCCAAACCTGTGGGTAGAGGCCAAAAAGCAAGTCCATTCCCGGCTCTCCAAGAGGGCAATACAGCATGTTTCCTGCAGACCAGATAAGCCAAGGTTTCTATTCCAGACTCTTCCTGGTACCGAGAAAAGAGGGCACTTGGTGCCCAATCCTCGATCTATCAATTCTAAACACCTTTCTGGTGATACCAAAATTCAGAATGCTCACCCTCCAGTAGCTTCTTCCTATGCTTTCCAAGGATGCTTGGTTAGCCACCCTAGACCTAAAAGAGGCCTACCTACACATCTCAGTCAGGGAATATTGCAGGAAATATCTACATTTCAGGGCAGGATTTATGCACTTTCAATTCTCTGTGCTTCCCTTTGACTTATCCACTGTTCCCAGAGTTTTCACAAAATGCCTTGCTCCAGTCATTGCTTTTTGCAGACAAACAAATATTTAAATTTACCCCTACTTAGACGATTGCTTGATTCAGGCAGACAGTCAGGAAAAGCTGTTACAGCACTTGACCTTTGTAAAGGACATGCTGACCTCCCTGGGGTATACTATCAATGAAAAAAAAAATCAAAACTAGTCCCCACACAAAAAAACTGTATTTCTGGGAGCAAGCCTGGACACAGCATCCCGTATGGCATTCCTTACTCCAGAAAAACAAGCCTACCTGACAGACTACTTCTCTCAACTAGCCAACAGAACCCAGTTATCCGCAAGGAAAATCCTGCAAGCTCTAAGGTTCATGGCCTCCTGCATTCTACTCATTCCATATGCCAGACTGCATATGAGGAAACTACAATGATACCTAAAAAACCTTTGGTGTCTTCTGAAGACCTGGAAACTATCATACCTGTGATACCCTGTCTAAGGAAAGATTTTCTTTGGTGGGCAGCAGCATGCAACCACAAGAGACTTCCCTTCTCACAACCCCACACTGCCCAGACCTTCACCACAGATGCATCAGACTATGCCTGGGGTGCACAACTGGACTGGAGGTGCATTCAGAGCCATTGGAGCCCAAGTCAAGTACATCTGCACATCAACCAAAAAGAGAAGCTAGCTGTTCAGCAGGCCCTGACAGCTTTCAGACGCCTACTCTCCCCGAGGCCTCTAGTGATCAAAACAGACAACACCACAGTGATGTGGTATATCAACAAGCAGGGAGGGACTCACTCTTATCCTCTCTGCTGGCTCGCCATGACCCTTTGGCCCACGGCCTCAGCCATGCAAATACACCTGCTAGCACAATACCTGCCAGTGCCAGGCTCCCTAAACTCTCTGGCAGGCAACTTAAACAGAAACCTGCTAGACCCACATGAGTGGCAGCTAGACCACAGAACCTTCTACCTTGTAACCCAGAAATGGGGCACCCCGAAGGTGGACCTCTTTGCGTCTCACTCCAATCATCAGCTCAGCAAATTCTGCACCAGGGAACCTCACAGCAAAACCTGGAAAGAGGATGCTCTATCCTTCCAATGGGTAAACCTCTCGATCTATGCATTTTCTCCTGTACCACTCATTTCAAGTGTACTTCTCAAAATAAGGGAGGAAAAACCAAGGGTAGTCTTGATTGCCCCAGACTGGCCACACCAGCACTGGTACCCACTGCTGCTCAGCCTGTCACCCCTGCCACCATGGCACCTACCTCAGATCCCAACACTCCTGACCCAGAAGAATGGAGAATTTATGCATCCACAACTGCAGACCCTGAACATGGCAGCCTGGCTTATTCCCTGACCTCTCCTCCAGCTGCTAGCCTAAGCAAACATGTCCTGGATGTTATACATGAGGCCAGATGCCCCAGCACTAGAAGATCCTATGCTGACAAGTGGAAAAAGTTTTGCACCTGGATCCAGACTAAGGGAGCTGAAACAGCACAGCCCTCCCTCCCTACCTCTCATCCTGGATTACCTAGCAGACCTACTACACAGGGGTCTATCCTTCTCTTCTATTAAAATTCATGCCTCTGCCATATCTGCTCATTGCAGCACACAGCCACCTCTCTTCTCACACCCTCTCATCAAACAGTTCCTAAGAGGGGCTAACAACATAAGGCTACCCAGAAGAGCTCCTACCCCAGCTTGGGACCTTAACTTTGTGTTGGAAAAGCTCACCCTACCCCCCTTTGAGCCTGCAGCTTCAGCAGAGTTAAAATTCCTCTCTTGGAAAACAGCCTTGCTTCTGGCCATCACTTCAGCTAGAAGAGTTTCAGAGCTACAAGCACTCATGCCCTTCATCATTTTCCATGCTGACAGGGTCTACCTCAGGATTAACCCATCCTTCATGCCTAAATTGGTGTCCAGTGTGGCTCTCAACCAATCCATTAATTTGCCCACCTTTACCCTAACCCACAAAACAAGGGGGAAAGGATTCTGCACTCTCTGACCTGGTCAGATCCAAGCAATCTTGAAAGTTTTAAAACATGAGGAGATGAAGTCTAAGATGAAAACTCTGCTTACCTTAGCAGAAACATTCAACTGGCAAGCAGGAATGGAAATCAAAGCAGAAGTCGACAAAAATCATACAGCAACTGAATGTGCAAACAAACATAAAAAAATATGGAAGGACAGTGGCGGCTCATGGCATCGGATTGCAGGACTGCAGCCCCCCCCCCCCCAACTGTGTGAAGAACAGAAAAGAACATTTAAGTTTGTAAAATAAAATATTTAAATTAAATTAGCTGTTGTAAATGAGTCTGACTGACTCACAAAGTCCCGGAACTCGAACTGTACATGCTCATTGCTTGGCGAGTTCCAGGTATTTTTGTTTTTTTTTTAGTTTCTGTAAGTCTGGACTGTCTCAGACTGCTGTAAAGGCAGTCCAGATTATGGAGAGTACTGCATCAGTGTGATCTGCCCAGAAGTCTGTGCGGTAATCACACAGTAATGTGGAAGGTGGTTGGACTGCCACATCCGCAGTCACATACGTGACGTGAATGGCAGGATAGCTACTGATTGTTTTTTCTGAAAAAGAGAGCAAGAAACAGTCAGTAGTAGCAGGCAGTGAAGGTTACTTGCTATGGGTGTGCTACCATTGCAAACAGCTTTCTAATACCTATGGGCTATGGAGAGAGAGGAAAGATTTCTGAATCCTCCTGAGTCCTGACCTAGCTACTTCATTTGTTGTTCGTGACGAAAATGGACAGTCTCAGTCACTCATCATTTGATTTTTTTAAATTTGAGGTAAGTCAATTGTCTGACTCACATGCATCATCTGTTTTCAGAAAACTTTACATGCCTATCACCTATTATCTTTCACAGCAGGACACACTGTGCTGCACACTTTGCAGAAAACCTTACATGCCTGTGGCCCATTATTTGTTTTCCAAAGCAGGACATAGCTGTGCACACAGCTTTCAGAAAACTTTCCATGCTTGTGGCCATTACCCATTCTTTTACAGCGGGACACTTTTACATGTCATTAGGACTGTGTGCTCTCTAACCGACATCACTGCTATGTATTGTTCAACAGTCATGTTGGTCTGCTGGGGGTGATGTTCCAGCCACATTTGCTAGCTGCAGCTATTGCAGTGCAACTATATGCTATCAGCAGAAGCAATGAGTTACACTGATGCTTTACTGTGCTTTTGGACTGCCACAAGATGTTCTTCATTCCACATTGCTGCAGTCCTAACTATTGGGGTAGTCCGCTGTCCAGTCGGCCCGAATACCAAAGTATATGGCTGACGTCGGTCAGGGCGCATTAGACTGACGTCAGTACATCAGGGTACTAATGCACATGACCGACGTCATATCCTCAGTCTTTTTTGCCGCATGGTCCGATGCAGAAGCAATTTTGCGAGTGCAGGTTGGCGTTCTGAAAATTTCTGAAGTCAGAGTTTCAGACCGAATCAAAGTTGGCTAAGTACCCCGTTGGGGAATATTTTGGTTTTTCTTGCCTCAGTATTTAACCGGATGTCAGAAAAAGTGAATAACTGTATTTCTTGTGGGAAACAGATACCTCATAGGGATTACCATACTTTGTGTATACCTTGTTTAGGGCCTGAGCACGACGTTGTTGGATGCCGTTCTTGTGCTAGATTTAACAAACGCACTATTAAGAGAAGGTTAGACTGTGCCAGGTTAGTGTTTGGGAAGCGTTGTAACTATAAAATGCCGTCGGATGCTCCGACGCCGGCTTCGGCTAAAAAACGCAAGGACAAAACAGCAAAGCCTAGAGGGGAAGAACCGACAGTCCCAGACGTCGGTTCTTTAGAGGGCTCAGTGGAGCCGGAGGTTTTGCCAGGTGTTTCTTTGGAGTCTCAGGGAGAGACTTTACTGTTACAGGATGTTTCCTCTCAGGAAGTAGGCCAGGCTGAGGGGGCTTCTCAGGCGGCTGTTCTTCCCTCACTTCCTAAGGTGGTTAGGGCCTCCCCTTCTGTTTCCAAGGCTTCTTTAAGGCGCAGGCCAAGTTTTGCTTCAGTGGGGTTTCTCCTAGTGCTTCAGGGTCTTTGCCTAAGAAACATATGCTTAAAATGGCAGAGGATTTGATTACTATGATAAGGGTTCTATGCCCCCTCCTGATAAGAGGCCTAGGGTGGAACCTGAGCTTGAGAGTTTTGAGCAATGCTCGGAGGCTTCTGAGTCTTCGGCTGAAGACTTGCAGGAGTTCCTCCTTATTCTGATTCTGATGTGGATGATTCTACTCCTTCAGCTTCTCCTCCTGAGGATTTTTCATTTTCAGAGACTTTGCATTCCATGAGGGAGCATTTTAAATGGGAAGGCCAAGATTTCTCTGATTCCAGGAAAAGGCTTAGGGAGTTCTTGTTTTACCCCAGCATAGGCCTTTAGCTATACCTCCTGTTTTGAATGTGGTGGAAGATGTTTTTGCAGAGGCTTCCTGAATCCTGATTCTTTGCCTCCTGCCCCAGTTAAACCGGATAGGTATTATAGGGTGCCTGAAGCTCATAAGTATCTTTTAAGAGTCCTAGGGCAGGCCCGGAAACTGTCTCTCAGGGGCCTAAAGGTGTAAAGGCCTCAGTTGTTAAAAATCCTGTCCCTCCTGATAAAGAGGCAAGGGCTTTGGATAGATGGGGAAAGAAAGTGTATACTTCTTCCACTTTAGCCATGAGGGCGTTGAATTGTCAGTTCCACATGTTAAAATATCAGAATTATCTTCTTTCACAGTTGAAATCTAAGGTGGATGCTCTGGCGGAAGGTATTGACTGTAAAGAGTTGCAGGATTTAGTTCATGTGTCTGAACAGGTGGGTAAACATTCCTTGCAATGTGGTTTTGATGCTGTACAGGCCTCCTCCAGGGTGGCTGCCACTGGTTCTGTTCTTCGTAGGCACGCCTGGTTGAGAGATCAGAATTTAGCTGAGCATGTTAAGACAAGGATTTTGGATGCTCCTTTGCAGTCTGATGTGTTGTTTGGTTCGCCTGTGGAAGCAGTTTTGAAGAAAATGGAGGACAAGGCTAAATCTATGCAAACTGTTAAAGATTTTTTGCAGGTGCAGCCTCCGAGTTTAGTAGAAATTGGCCTGCTAAGGGTTGGACTTATCCTGCTTATGATTCCCAGTCTAGGGGTAGGTCTAGACGTGGTAGGGGCAGAGCTCAGGGTTCTTTTAGGCCTAGGACAGGGAGTTCCCCTGCTCAGACTTCTGGTGAGGGCAGGGGTCAGTCCTTTCGTAAGCAGACCCAATGACCTGCCTTTTCAGCTGCCAGTTCATTCTCGCCTGGCAGCACCGTTGGGAGGAAGGCTGTCTCTTTTCAAAGAAAATTGGGATTTAACTACCCAAGACAGATGGGTTCTGGATATCATTCACCACGGTTACAGGTTTTATTTCCATACCTTGCCTCCTTTCAAAGGCATGCCAGACGTTCCTCCTCTACAAAGACAAGAGGCGCACAAGAAAATTTCTCTGTTACTCCAAATAGGGGCCATTCAGCCAGTTCCTGTGCCAGAAAGGGGCCTAGGATTTTATTCTCGCCTGTTCCTAGTACCGAAGAAGGGGAACACGTGGAGACCAATTTTGGATTTATCTATCCTCATTACTTATCTGGACATTCCCAAGTTCAAAATGTTGACGTTACAACAGCTTTTACCTCTACTGGGCAAAGATCACTGGATGGTAACTTTAGATCTCAAGGAAGCTTACCTTCATATGCCTATAAGATTAAGTTGCAGAAAGTATCTGCGTTTTCGAGCTGGAAGTTCTCATTATCAGTTCTCTGCATTGCCCTTTGGCTTATCTACTGCGCCCAGAGTATTCACAAAGGTTCTGGCTCCAGTGATAGCTTACTTCAGGCTAAAAAGGATTCAAATCTACCCTTACTTGGACGATTGCCTGATTCTGGCTCAAGAAAAGGAAGACCTTCTACAGCATCTGGAATATGTCATAGCAGTGCTAAGATGCCTAGGGTATTCTGTGAACGAAATAAAGTCCAGTCTAGTACCCTCTCAAGACATGTGCTTTCTGGGTGTGAGACTGAATACAGCAGCCCAGATGGCCTTTTTAACCCCGGACAAACAAAAGAATCTTTCCAGTTACTTCCATCAACTATCTCTTCAGTCCGGGCTGACTGCAAGGACAGTCCTTCAAGCCTTAGGGTTCATGGCATCTTGTATTCTAGTGCTTCCCAATGCCAAACTGCATATGAGGAAGCTACAATGGTATCTCAAAAATGTATGGACACAGCACTGCCAGGATTTGGACACTGTCATTCAAATAATACCTTGCATTCAAAAGGAATTTTTGTGGTGGGCTCAGGAATGTCACCTAAACAAGGGACTCTCTGTGACCCGGCCAGAGGCGAGTCAGATTCTAACGACAGATGCCTCAGACATTGCTTGGGGAGCTCATCTAAATGGAAAGTGGATACAAGACAAGTGGCCTGCCAGACTACAGCATCTACATATCAACATGAAAGAGATGTTAGCAGTCCAGTTTGCATTAATGGCTTTCAAGGAGTTACTTCTTCCAGGGCAGGTGTTGATTCTAACAGACAACACAACTGTCATGTGGTACATCAACAAACAAGGAGGACACATTCTTACCCATTGTGCAGGCAAGCAATGATTTTATGGGAGACTGCGCTCAGCTTGCAACTAACTCTTCAGGCAAGGTTTCTGCCGGGAGCACAGAACTCCTTAGCAGATGTGTTAAGCAGACAAATCATGGATCCCCATGAGTGGAAACTGGATCTTCATGTATTTCAAAAATTGACAGTGTCATGGGGAACTCCAGACATAGATCTGTTCGCTTCTCCACTAAACCACCAGCTGCCAAAGTTTTGCACAAAGAGGTTTCATCACACAGCTTGGAAAGTGGACGCTCTTTCTTTCAGTTGGAAAAATCTTCATGTGTATGCGTTTCCACCTCTGCCTCTTCTTCCAAAAGTGCTTCTAAAGGTCAGACAAGACAAGCCAAGGATGATTTTAATAGCTCCAGATTGGCCTCGGCAGCACTGGTACCCATTACTGAGGAGTCTGGTAAAGAAGCCTCCATGGCCTTTACCCTTGATTCCACACCTGTTGTCTCAGAGGGACGGCCACCTGCTCAATGTCAAGCTTCACTCTCTTCATCTAACAGCCTGGCATATTCTGTTTTGAAAGGCAGCAGGTCTCAACTTCCTCAACAAGTTTTAAATGTGATTATGGAAGCCAGGAGACCTAGTACAAGGAAAGTGTACGCAGAAAAATGGAAGAGATTTTTATTTTGGAGTGCAGCAAACAATTTGGAGATTTCGGAGCCAAATTTGAGTGTGGCTCTTCAATATCTTACTGAGTTATTGGACAAAGGTTTGTCTTTCTCTTCCATTAAGATTCATGCTGCAGCAATTTCAGCTCACTATGATTGTGACCCACCATTGTTTTCGCATCCTTTGTTCAAGCAATTTCTTAGAGGGGCAAAGAATATAAGACCCCCACGTAGAGCTCCTACTCCTGCTTGGGATCTCAATTTTGTGTTGGAGAAACTTACTCTACAACCTTTTGAGCCTCGGCTACTGCTGAATTGAAATACTTGTCATGGAAGACTGCTTTTTTGTTGGCCATTACTTCTGCAAGAAGGGTTTCTGAGTTACAGGCCCTTATGGCAGTGGAACCTTTTTTGATTTTTCATAAGGATAGGGTATCTTTACGTACTAATCCTTCCTTTATGCCTAAGGTGGTTTCTAGTGTGGCTTTAAACCAAACTATTCATTTGCCTACTTTTTATGCAGATCCCCAAAATAAAGGGAAAAGATTTTGCACACTTTAGATGTACACAGGCAATTGCGTTATTATTTGAGCAGGACTAAAGATTTTAGGCAGTCTCAGCAGTTGTTTATTTCTTTTGCTTTGAGTTCTCAGGGCAAGCCTGTGTCAAAACAAACTATTTCTAGATGGATTGGGTGTTGCATTACATTTTGTTATTCCCATCATGGCAAGGAAATTCCAGCTGGGATTAGGCCTCATTCCACTAGGGCTACTGCCACTTCAACAGCATTTCTAAGGGGTGGCAACTAAGGATATTTTGGAGGCAGCTACTTGGAGTTCAGTGCATACTTTCTCTAAGCATTATCACCTTCCTCTCTACTCTAAGTCTAGGGCTGGTTTTGCCACTGCTATTTTGCAAGGCATGTTGTCAGTTCCTGCTTCCTTATGATTTGCCAGCCTCCCTTACCTCTGCTTTGGGATTCTACCCAATAGTTAGGACTGCAGCAATGTGGAATGAAGAACATAGTACAGTTTTGTACCTACCATAAATGTAGATGTTCGAGGATCCACATTGCTGCAGTCCAATTTACCCTCCCTCCTTCCCCTCTGTGTTTAGGGGTAGTTGTGTAGGTGAGGTTATATTCTGCTAATTTTGTATATTCTGTATATATATATTTTGGTGCAGATATGTTGGGAGTGTTTGGTTTTTGGCCTTATCTTTTCAGGGTCTTCTGACATCTGGGGCAAGAAAAGACTGAGGATATGACGTCGGTCATGCGCATTAGTACCCTGACGTACTGACGTCAGTCTAATGCGCCCTGACCGACGTCAGCCATATACTTTGGTATTCGGGCCGACTGGACAGCGGACTACCCCAATAGTTAGGACTGCAGCAATGTGGATCCTCGAACATCTACATTTATGGTAGGTACAAAACTGTACTTTTTATTTTGAGTGATTTATTTTAGCTCGGGTATGTTTTTTGGGGGGGATGTCATGTCTGTCTTTTGAATGTAATGTATACAGTTATTTTTTATAGTTCATTCAGTTGGAAATGTAGTGATTTTACATTTTTAAATTAAGTGTAGATTTAGGTTTGAAGGTTTGTTTTAGGAGAGCTAGGGTTTTGGGGTGAATGTTAATGTCCCTTATTTCTGTCTTTTTTTACTTTCTTATTTCTAACTTTTAGGAACACAGGGGAAATTTAGTAGCTCTAATGAATGCTCCGGGGTATAGATAAACTGCTAGTGATGCTGAGGACAGTAATAAAACTGATGGTGATGATACACCAAGAGTTTAGTAAAAATGTATTGACACAGTGAGTCAGACAAATGTTTTTATCATGCTCTTTCTATGTCTTCTATTAAATTGCAAGTTTAGGCTGCTAACCTTCATTGTTTAATGACTAATTAGTAACTTTTTATATCCCTAAATATGAATAAATGAATGTGTGAGCTTTCAAACTGTGCATACTACACCTGGCTGTAGAAACAAGAGCTGTTTCCAGATTAGTGAGCAGCAGATTACACCTGCTGTGCTCACTCTCTACCACTGACAATGGGTGTAGTTCTTGTAGTTTGGCATGTAGGGGATTGGGGTATATGATTAGCTGGCAGACCTCTGGAACAGTGCAGTAGTGCCATATATAATAATACCTTTTGTACACTGACCTGCTGTTGTGAACTGTGTTAACACTGATACTCTTTCTCTGCTGCTGTGTTGCACACATTCTGTGTACCAATTGCAGAGTTGGTATTAAGTAATATTACTTGTCGCCTTACAGTTAGACGTTGCCCGTTCGATTCTCAGTTAGAGCGTCTTCTGTGTGGCGACATACGTGAATGGGCGTTCCTTCGTTGAAGGTTGTGCATTAGGCCCGGCAAGCCAGCACGTAAAAATCTACTGCCAATCATTAGCGGACCGGAGTTCCGCTGTGGCGACCCCTGACCGGGAAAAGCCGAAAGACACAAACAAACCTGCACTCTTATCTGTATCAAGTAGGTGTAGATTTTTTCCATGCAGGAATACATACTAACTCAATATACAATTTACCATGTTTGTGAGCCACACTGAAAGTATTGCTAAATTTGCTGACCTTGTTTTTATGATTTCATTGGTGTGCTGGTCTTGCATACTTTTATTTTTTTTTATTTTACCATGCAACAAATATGGTGTATATTTTACTTTATTTAACAGGGAAATTAACTGTACCACAGCGATCTTTTTTTCTATTCACAACCTAGATATAGTAAGATGAAAGATGCCTACAGAAAACAGCAAAGCAAGCCAGAGATGCAAACCAAAACAATATTAGGAGGAAGAGAATTTAAGGTACAATAAAGCATTAAAAACACACAAAATGCTACAGTTCTGAGAAAAGAAAAACTGTTGTGAGTTTATCTTGCAAGGACCTTAACTATTGTTTTTACAAGTTGTCATATGTTAGGTAACTGCACCAAGATATTTCTATTTAGCTTTAGGCATGTGAGTAGGGGCAGCACACATTTATATCTGAACGGTTCCATTCCAGTTCTTGCTAGGCATGCTTGTGAATGATTACCTAGTACATAGAGTGGTGTAGAGTTTGCATAGTTTGCCAGTCACCGTTAAATGTACAGGCACCTTTGAGTAGTTTGAAAAACTAGTTGACTTTGTTAAACTTATGACAACATATGTTTGTAATAGATTGACAGAGTTTAGCATACAATAAACATGGATGGATATTTACTGGATGATATTATTAGACAGATGTATTTTTATATTTATAGTGTTCTGGTTAGATTATGTTTATGGTTAGATAGCTATGTGTTTCTTCTTGATTTTGCTCTGTTTGATGTGTATGGGAAGTCTATCCGAGAGACAGGGCAGCCTCAGGGAGACAAACCTGTCTCTCCAGCAGGTTTGGTTGATAGTTCTTGTCACAGACCTGATGAAGGCTTTATTGCATTAGGTAGCCAAAATCGATTTTAGTTAAAAGTCTTTTTATGTGTATTTTATGCTTTTCTTAATACCTGATTTTGGAATGTAGGTTGCAAATAGATAGCTAGTATTTTCCTTAACTAGAATTTAGTTTGATCTAATCAGTGGTAGTGTGTGGGGTGGGTACTTGTTGTTCTAAAATGCATTTTTACGGCCCTTTTTATAATGTTTGCCTTGAAAAGGCTGGTTTAAAATTAAACAGTATGCACATTTTCCACACCTACTTTTAAGTATATAAAAGCTGATATGTTTAACATTGTTAAAATATTTCTATTTTTTGTAACTGAGGATTGCTTGTGTGTGATGAATAAAGGCTTGTTGCTTTGGAACACTACCTGGATTTCATGAGTTTTGGAAATTGTTGTGATTGAGCTAATCAACGAAGATTTAAGACCACTAGTTTCTTTGTTTTTTAGTTTAGCATACAGTGCTACATGGACAGTAATGGTGCCTATAAGGCAAAGCATCCAGCAGAAGGAGAGCAAGATAACAGGGACTGTGTCACTAGGAAGGCAAGGCACATTTCATTTATTTGTTTATGATTGCTGTCCAGCTTTAGTACGGTTGAGCACTGATTGACTAACTCCACTCCCTCTGAATTATTATTAAAGTAAATAAAAATGTAAATGTAACAAATGTTTAAGATGATTCATTTATTATGAACATATTAGAGGTTATAGCAGGAAAAGCTTCTGCATTCCGTAGTCTGACCAGGCAGTGAACAAATATATATTTCTATTAATACAAAAACAGAAAATATTATAATCAGGCAGGTGATCCTGCATTGTTAGAAGTCAGGAAGAGGGAAAGAGGATGATTTTACTCATGTTGATTTTACTTTTATTTAGTAAAAAAGTAGGTACACCATTTGTTCTTTTATTAGAGATGACTCAAAACTGTATTTTAATGACTACTTGATGTCTGCATGCCACTGGCCAACTTCATACATATGTCTGTACATGGTCCATCACTGTAGAAGCATTATGGGAATTTATAACCTCAAGGAGTCAGGATTAGTGAAATTATATTTATTTAGTTCCCATTTGTCGAATAAGTGTGTGTGTGTGTGTGTGTGTGTGTGTGTGGTAGCAACAGCCTGAATTCCCTACCCACCACCATTTGTGGAAGTTTTGCAGATTTTTGCCTCATATTTTTGTTCTGTTCTTTTCCTCATAAAATCTGTGGTTTCTGAAATTTTAATTCCTTAAGTAGTTGATGGTGCAGTCGTAGCATTGTTGCCTCACAGCTACAGGTTTACTGGTTTGATTCTTGGCTGGGGTGCCTTCTGTGTGGAGTCGGCATGTCCTCCCTGTGTTTGTATGGGTTTGCTGTGGTGTCCTCCCATGTTACAAAGACATGTGTCTGCAGTATTTCTCCATGGGACTCTGCTGAAAATTTGTTTTTGTTCCAAGTCAGACTTTTCTGGTTAACAAATGTTAAATAAATAAAATTGACAGGCATTTGAATTTCAGACTTCATGTTCTTCAGAAAGTACATGTTAACATAAAACCTTTTTATTATAGCAATATTCTAAGTTTATAAGATGAATATTTGAAATTTGTCCCTAGTTTTGGGACTGTATTCCTCCATTATTGGCTTTGTCTAGGTTTTTGTGCAAAGGTTGAGAGCTATGGTGAGAACTGAATTCACTGAATATGTTTGAGGGCTGTATTCCCCCATTACTGGCTTTGTCCAGGTGTTTTGTGCTAAGAGGTTGACAGCTATGGTGAGAAGTGAATTCACTAAATGGTAGCCATTTAAGTTTCAGTCTTCCTCTCATTTACAAAACAGCTGATTTGGCATAGTAGTATGTTGCTCTAACTGTTTTGCACAGATTCCTGGGTTCAAGTCTTGGCAGTGAACTGTATGGTGGTAACACAGCATTTTGTTTTAGCAACTTTCAAAGATTAAAATGTGTCCCTGGTTGTTTAGGTTGTACCACCCCCCAATACATTTTGGCTTTTTCCAGATTTCTTGTGCTGCAAAGTTAAGAGATACAGGTGAGTGGCAAGTAGAATTTACAAGGAGTTGAGAGCTGCAGAGGAAGAGAAGTTTAGTGCTGCTTATGCTGAGTCTGCTTGCGTTGTTAATAGCACAACAGGTAGTATGCTTGCTTTTGATGCAGAAGGCTGTGGGTTCTACTCCTACAGTATGTAGATGCATTGCTGATGTTGTCTGTGTTGTAAATAGGGTGGATGCTGCCATCTTGAGAATGTCCTCTTTGGCAAAGATACCCAGTAACTATGAACCCATCCATTATTAGTTTCCCATCCATTCCCTATTGCAATATTATTAGCTTATCATTTTTTTAATGTAATATAGGCAATGTATTCCTCAAGGGCAACAGACACTTTATTTGCAGATGAAACAATGAAATATAAAGTTGTTTGCTAGCAGCAACCTCTTCATTAGTTACAGATCTTTTTAATGTGGAATTATTTAGATGACTTTTACTTCTGCAGAGATTGTGCATATTTACTGATACTGGTGGATTGTAGAAGTTTGAGTAGACTTTTATGATGGAAATGTTCTCAATTGGACAGTTTTGTCATTATTGGTGCATGCATTTTGTTTCATTGTTTACTGGAAAAATGTTCAAAACAAATTTAAAATAGCCTTTAACAACTGTACTGTATTATACAAGGAATATAATTTAATACAATCAGGAAGGTGCATCACAGAACACATATATGTTTTGTGCGCAAGGGACCTATCATTTGAAAACAGCCAAAAGTTAATCTTTATCTGCCATTGGCCAAATGTATTTTCTCTGAATGTGGGTTTCAATGCTGTTTCAATAAATGTGAGTTTCAAGGGCAGAGAAGTTTTAATGCTAAGTCTGTTTTCATTGTGAGACTTCATTGCTTTGTTTAGCAGATGTCTTAGTGTTTGTGCTGTAAAATGCAAAATAAAACTTTCAAATGAAGTCCAGATCATCTTAGAAGTAAAGCAGTATGCACACTAGTGTTTATGGTAAATGGGGTGAAATAGCCAAGTAATGGGACATTGGAATGGCTGCAGGAGGGAGGCTCCATTCGACCATGATTTTGTGAGGGGGAAGGGGGGCAAATTCAAAGACAGCCCCGGCTGAACTGTACCTCTCAATTGTCCAGATTTTCACAGGATGAATAGATTTTTGCTTCTAATGTTTTGGTTTGTTCCTCATACAATTTGTGTTTTTTTGTCAAGTCATTTAGGAATTAAGTCACAAAATGATGACAAACATTGAGTTTCAGACTTCATAACCTTCAGAAAAATGCATGCTAAAGCAAGACCTGTTATTCTATCAACTGTCTCAGTTTATACAAGAGCAATTTTTAGTACTGTTTATATGTTCCCCCAATATATTTGCCCTTGACCAGATTTCCTGCGTTAACAGGTTGAGAGGTGCGTGCAAATAAATTACTTTATAGAATTAGGCATATCCAAACCTCTCAAGTATCTCAGATTTTGGCACAAAATGTTGCTCTTCCCCTGATAATCCCTCCGCAAAATGACAATTTTGGAAGGAAACATTGAGGGTTTACAATTAATAAATAACTGTAAGAATCAGAGTTGTAGATTACTTTTTTTCAGAAAAGCATGTAGATTATTTTATTTTTTTCAGCTGCTCAAGTTAGCAGTACTAATATTAAAAAAAGTGTCCCTTCTTTGACAGTTTCCCAGCTGTATTGTGTGGCTATTTTATATTTTTGCATCACATTTGTGGCCCATTTGTCATAAAATTGTGGTTTTCTGGGAAGTTAGTGACAAATCATTAAAGACTGAAGTTAGAAAATAATGACAGACATTTGAGTTTCAGATTTCATACCCTTCAGAAAATTCATACTAATGCAAGACCTACTATTCTATTATCTTTCTATGTTTTTAAGAGCAATATTTAAACATTGTCCTTATTTTTGGGCCTTTGTCCCACTTATATATATGGCTTTGTCCAGATTTCTTGCTCTGAGGATGAGAGGTATGACAAATGTGTCAGGGCCATCACAGTCAGCCAGAGGCATTTCAAATTGTGACATACTTGCTGCACCCCACTCCCCCATGTAGTGACTCTGGATGTGTCCAAGCAAGGCAAGGAGCAGTTATGCAGTGTAAGTGTGCAGAGTATCCCCCATCCAAGGTAGACACAAGTACTACTTTTATTCTGTCCTTGATTTTGCAGAATGTTCTGGTTTCTGTCATATTTTTATACTGTTGATTTATGCTTATTATTACTCAGAAAGTGCCCTGTTGCTCTGTGTTTAAGTAGCTTTGCTTTAATGACCATCATGTAAGCTTGTCTGAGATTGTAAGATGCAAGTAAGCTTTAATAAGCATACTGTTAAAGAATTGCCAACATTGAAAGCCTTTCTGTTGTTGCCATGCAGAGAATACTTACATAACTAGATAACATATAAGCCTTGGGTATTGAAATGCATATGACAGTATTTGTAATAAAGGACAGGATTACATTATTTTAAGAAGGTCATTGCATTTGTTGAAGACTTGCAGTCATCTTTGCATGCTTTACCTCTAAACTAAACAGAATGCCAATCTGTCATGTGTGGTCCTTAACCTGTACAGTAATCCTTTAAGCAATGTATCTTGAGCTTGTTTCTTGTTTGCTTTTCATTTTTACTTTGATCATGTTTTCCCCATGAAACAAGTAGATAGTTGTTGTCAGGCAGCAGGTCTTTTTTGGATAAGAAACATTTTTACAAGTGGGGGTATCACAGAGACTGCTAATTTCTGCATGTTACTTGGTACTTTTGTAAAGCTGAATATAAATTATAATTAGAACTGCAGCGCAAGGAGAAGTGGTTTGAGATGAGTGCTGCTTGTTTTTCTTATACTTGATTTTGACTGGTATTCCAGTAATGTATTTAAAAAGTAATTTATTTTTTCATGCCTCACAACCTTTTTGTTTCCATCTAGATATTAAGCAAGCTGTCATGCAGCCAGTGCACTGAAATATTTTTTTTCTTCTACACTTCATTTTGTCTTGATTGGACTCTCATAATGATGGTTTGGCACCCAGGGCAGCATATTTAATTAAAGTTCCAGTTTTTGTGGTTTTGAACATAGCCCCTCCCCTTTCTAGTTGGCCACACCCCCATTGCCCCCACCCCTTCAGCTGTCTCCTGCAGCCCCCCCTTTGATTTGAAGTCACCAGCTGCCACTGTGTAAGGAGAAGGAACAGATGAGAAGAAGAATAAAATGTGGAAAATCCATAAATACAATAAGAAGTATAGAGATCTCCTGGAACAACCTCATGGTGATAAGGGGGAGGTGAGTTGAAACCAAAGAATGAAAGGTTAATAATAGCAGCCGAGGATGGTGGACTGCATGCACATTAGTATACAAAGTCCATTGAACATGTGGGAGAAACAGACAAATGTAGGTCCTGTAAAAAAATAAAAAAATAGAAGGAGTCACATACCTTGTTGCTGGGTGTGATACATGTATGGCAGAGGGCCTATACACTGAAAGACACAGTAGTGTAGCAATATTGTTCCACTGAGGAATGTGAAAACACCATAATACAGAAATAGCTGAGAAGCATTGGGAACACGAGCCAAAAAGTATTATAACAAATGATGAAGTGTACATCAGACTGGATCAGCCATTGCCAGCAGTTCAAATAAGGAGATGTGAGAACACCAGATAAAATAGTTGATGAAAACACAAAAGTAGCATTGATCATTGAAATTGCTACACATTGCCATTACAGTGTATTACGTACAGAAAGAAACAAACTCTTAAAGTATCAAGACTTGCAAGCAAAAACAGGAGCAATGTTCTCTAGAACTCCTAACCAATTATACTCCACAACTCTCTCAAGTTCCTCTCCCCTATCCCACCCATAGACATTCATCTCTCCACCCACTAGTACACCCTATCTAAGCAATCAATCTTCACTGCCCAGCCCACATCCTCCACCTAACCCATCTAATCCACTACTCCTCAACATACTCCCCACAGTCAAATCCAAAGGCCTACCTACTCCCCAATCCTACTACAAAAAGGCTTACTAACCTACAGCATAGTAACTACTAACATCCCCTCACTTTTCACTTTAAATAACCTCCTACACTATGTTCCCAAAACCCTTAACCTACACCCCACTACTATTATTTCTCCTCAACCTATCCTACATCTACTACCTCACTCAACCCACACATACTAACCATACTCAAGCCTTCCACATAACTACTGACTTCAACACATTTCCATCAAAACCTCACATCACAATATTTTCCCATCTCTATCCTATAAAAAATCAACTATTCTTTACTTTTAAACTCATTAACCCCCACAAACACTCATCCACAACAGCAGCTAACTCATACTTTACCAATGCATTAAAGTACAACCCATACTCTAAGCAATCCAAACACCTAACCAATATTATTCTATATATAATTACTACCCTATTATCAGGAGACATACATCCCAACCCTGCCCCCTCAAACCCCTCCAACATAGACAAGTCTATATTTATTACATCCCTAAACTCCCAAAGCATAGTAAACAAAATCCCAAGCCTCCATGCCTGGCTCTCACACAATAAACCCAACATTTTATCCATATCTGAAACATGGCTAAAGTCTCACATAAAAGACCATGAAATAACACCACCAAACTACTCTATCATCCGAAAAGACAGATCCCACAAAAAAGGTGATGGTGTTGCTCTTTTGTATTCATCCTCCCTGTCAGTCACCCCTTATAACAAGCCTATTCCCAAATTCAACAATGCAGAAATACTCTTGACAAAATTTCAACTTAATAAACACAAACACATAGTAATAGTCTCCATCTACATCCCCCCTGGAGACAATATTACTACATTAGAAAATATACTCTTCTGGCTCTCCACTAATATTAACAATGAAATAATAATCCTAGGAGATACTAACATAAACTGGTCCTCCATTCAGTCAAACACAAGTCCACGTAACATAAACCTTTACAACTTCTCACAGCTAATTAATTCCACAACCCGCCCCTCTAAAACTCTATCTTCGGGTAGCATTCTAGACTGGATCTTAGTCTCTCACCCTCATTACTTCTCTGACAGTGGTACACTTCCAGACTCCCTCAGTGATCACCTGCCCACCGACTCCCTACACCTTTACTAAGAACACATAATTACATTACCATACGCAATCAAAAAAACATTAAACCAACAGCTTTCACTGACTCTCTAAAAGCAATCAACTGGAATATTCTAAAAACTCTAACCCTAGATGATGCAGTAGCTCACTTCAACACAACCTTTTTAAATATCCTAGATCACCATGCTCCCCTAAGCTTCAAAAGAATAAAACTAAAAACTACCCCTTGGCTAACCAAAACTACTCTAGCAGCTATGAAACACAGAGATAAAGTCTGGGCACTTTACCATAAAAATAAATCTCCCCTCTCCCATCTCGAATTCAAAACACTCAGAAATAAAGTAAAAAAGCTCATTATTGCTGATCAACAAAACTATTTCTCCAAACTTCAAAACAATAATAAAACAAACCCTCAGAAGTTCTGGAAAGGAATATCTACCCTTATCAATCCTGGCAACTTACTCAACCCCACTCCTGACCCCAATGCTTCTGACAATGACTTAGCTACACAATTCAACTCATTTTTCATAGATTCCATCTCCACACTAACATCTTCATTCTCCAATACCTCTCCATCCTCCACTTCTCCCACTAGCACTCCTCCCTACTCCTCCATCTCTACTACCACTCCCTCTCCATCTCTGTCACCCCTCTTCACACACCTCCTCCCTACTCTTCCATCTCTACTACCACTCCGTCTCCATCTCTGTCACCCCCTCTTCACACACCTCCTCCCTACTCCTCCATCTCTACTACCACTCCCTCCCCATCTCTGTCACCCCCTCTTCACACACCTCCTCCCTACTCCTCCATCTCTACTACCACTCCCTCTCCATCTCTGTCACCCCCTCTTCACACACCTCCTCCCTACTCCTCCATCTCTACTACCACTCCCTCTCCATCTCTGTCACCCCCTCTTCACACACCTCCTCCCTACTCCTCCATCTCTCCTACCACTCCCTCTCCATCTCTGTCACCCCCTCTTCACACACCTCCTCCCTACTCCTCCATCTCTACTGCCACTCCCTCTCCATCTCTGTCACCCCCTCTTCACACACCTCCATCACTAAAACCAATTCCGACATCCACAATAAAAAAACTTTTACAAAAACTAAAACCATGCTCCAATGCCCCAACATTCCTTCTTACTTCCTCAGCATTTCTGCTGAGGCCATAGCCTACCCCATCAGTATATTAATCAACCGCTCTATCCAAGAAAGCATGGTACCCCAAATCTGGAAAAAGGCTTACATCATACCTTTACACAAAGGTGGCAATAACAACAATATTGCAAACTTCCACCCCATAGCTATCTTATCCCCCATCTCTAAACTCCTAGAAAAGTGTATCCATTTACAGCTACTACCTTACCTCTTAGGCAATAATCTGCTCACTCCAACTCAGCACGGTTTTAGACCCGGCCACAGCACTATGTCAGCCCTCCTCTCCTTCCTAGAAACTGTGAATAAAGCTTGGGACTCTGGTCATATTGTCTCTACCCTCTTACTTGATCTTTCAAAGGCCTTTGACACTATCTCTCACAAGCTCCTTCTAACCAAACTCTCTCAACTCAACTTATCTCCTTCCTCACTGTCCTGGTTCTCTAGCTACTTATCAAATAGATATCAAGCAGTTAAATGGAAAAAGGCCACATCCTCTTTTCTAATCACCCCAACTGGAGTTCCCCAGGGCTCCACACTGGGTCCTCTGCTATTTAATATATTCATTAACGACTTCCACAACTCTATTCCATTCTCCAGCATTATCCAATACGCAGATGATTCAACTATCATCTGCACTGCTACATCCTTCCCAGTACTACAAAAGCTTACACAAGATGCCTTCTCTTCCACTGAACTCTGGACAAAAGATAACCACCTTGTTCTTAATGCCTCTAAAACCAAACTAATGGTATTTACCCCCTCTAAACACATCTCTATCAATACTAATTCTCTATTAATTAACAGCCACAACAACACATCTCTGGAATTGGTGTCCAATGCTAAATTACTTGGTGTTCAAATAGACAGTCACCTTAAATTCAACTCTCACATTCAACTCAACATAAAAAAACACATCAAAAACTAGGCATGCTATACCGACACAATCGCTACCTTACACCCTCCACTAAAATCACTCTCTCTACCTCATTCCTCATCCCCTCTCTTCTCTACGGAGCCCCACTCCTAACCAACATCCAATCTTCCCTTAAAACAAAACTTTCCACCTGTTACAATACAATTGCTAAATTTGCTACCAGCCATAAATCTTCTACCCACCATTGCTCTTCACTCCATAAATTAAAATGGCTTGAACTTCCTAACCAACTTATCTATTCTCAACTTACTCTTGCTCATAAGCTCATTTTCAAACCTGACCTCTGTCCATCTCTTTCTTCTGCATTTAAATTTCACCTTCCCAGCAGGGTACTTAGATCTAACAACCAAAATCTAATCGAATTGTATAAGCCAAATCGTCCCCCTGGTAAAAATCTCCTAAACTTTAGCTTTGCACGACTCTGGAACTCCCCACCTCCTGCCATTCGCACCACTTTCAACCACCTTACATTCAAAAAATCTCTTCACTCTCATCTACTTTCCCAGTGGGAATGCTCATGCTCACATCCTTCATGATCCATACTGACTTGACACTTTCCACTTTCCTCCTAAAAAAAAAAAATAAAAAAAAAATTTTTGTACACTGCATTGTCTGCTCTGTTGAAATTGTTTCTTACTTTCTAAATTGAAATGCTTACCTTCTCTAGCCTGTATCATCTAAAATGTTTACCACCAGTTGTTCTTCCTAAAAGTGTTTGCTCTAACTGTAATGTGAACAGTACTCTGTCTACCACATATTGTATGCTCTATTTGTAAAATTCTTGTAATTATTGTAATATGGATGTAAATCCTACTGTAACCTTATTTTGAGCTTTTCTCCCCAGGACTCCATTGAAAATGGGTTCATTTGGCCCAATGGACTATCCTGGTAAACAGTACTCTGTCTACCACATATTGTATGCTCTATTTGTAAAATTCTTGTAATTATTGTAATATGGATGTAAATCCTACTGTAACCTTATTTGGAGCTTTTCTCCCCAGGACTCCATTGAAAATGGGTTCATTTGGCCCAATGGACTATCCTGGTAAACCAACTGCAAATAAATAAAATAAAATAAATAAAATGCCCAGACAGTTCCAACAGTAACAGTAGGATCAATGGGTCGAATACAAAAAAAAAACTACAGTCATTTTTAGATATGCTACCCATAAATGTAACTATGTATGAATTGCAAGAATCATTTCTGGGCCCATTGTGGGTGCTACGAAGAGGACTTTTAGTAACAAAGATTGAAGCAATACTAATTTCATGAACTTTAACCATACCCTGACTTAGGAATGACATCCATTCTCATAATCCTATTAGAAACCCAAAAGATTTGTAAAACTCATACCATATATCTGACACATCCACTTAAATGGCATGTTTATAAAACAGCATGCAACCTGTCCAAGTTTAATCTAGACATATGCATTATTACCCTATTCTCTTTGAACTGGAATATCCAAAATTTCCCAAATTGCCCATCTTGTCTCAATCCTTATAAATGCGTCAATCTTAGAATTCCATGTTCCCTTTCTTTGGGAACAATCACACATTATCTATTTACACTAATGTGGGACGTTCAACAGACTTCACTAGCCTAACACCTATAGTGATCTTAGGTTCATGGGAGAATAGTAGGCTAATTGCCCTGAAGTCAGAATCAAACTGTGTACTCTGTGTTTATGAGGTGAAGAACTTAACCATCGTGCTAAACCCACCCTTTCTGAAATACTTGAAAAACGTCTTCCATGCCGCCCATAGTGCTAACACTGCACTTCTAACTCTTATAGATATTCTTAATAAAGAAAGAGATAACAACAAACTAGTCTCCTCTTATTTCTATACTTACAGCCCTCAATACAATTTGTCACAGCAAACTTCTACTTCACATATCCACATTAGGTCTATTGCAGACCACCCTTCTATGGTTCAAAAGCTACTTATCCAATAGGTATCAGTAAGTAAAATGACATTCCACCCTCTCTCCATACCTCCCATTCACCACCAGTGTACCACAAGGTCTCCCCCTCTTTAACACACCAGCACCCTCCAGTGACCCACACAACAGGCTTCCCTAATACAGTACATTGATGACTCCACAGTCATATATGTATCAGATAACTTGGCATATCTCCAAAAATGACTCAGGAAGCTGTAACATACACTGAAACATGGCTTTGTAACTCATAACTCATGCTCACCCCCCCCCACGACAATATACTACCATTTCGCCCAGAGCTCTCTCATGAAAAACAACTTTTAAAACCCTCTCACCTAATAATACACCATCTGAAGTCCCTTCTAATAACAAATAATGAGGGAGGATAGTGGATGACTATAAGTAATACTGAATAATAATAATAATAATAATAATAATAATAATAATAATAATAATAATGAAAAAGTGGATGATGACGACTAAGTTTGCAGATGACTGCAAGCTAGGAGCAGCCACTGAATCCTCAAATGACTTGGCCACCCTACAGTGAGGTTTGTCTCAAATAAATACGTGATGTCAAAATCATACCCTGAAACTACATACCAAAAAATGCATTACTGTACCTTTTGCAAAGTCATCTACCCCAGGGAACTACCACACTGACAATAAGCCCCTAAGTCTTAAACCAGTTCTTCAGGATTTGGGAAATTATGTGGACAATGACTTAACTTATGAATAAACCAAGGAGAAACTTCAGAGGGTGGAGGGTGTGAAATTTATTCCTTAAAATATGCTATGCACCTAGTTCACTAATAAAAGTTGAACTTTAAAATATGTACTACAAACTAATGAAATCAAAGTGCACAGTTATTGAAACGCACAAACAAGCGATCCTAGTTGAGTATAATGAAAATGAAGTTTCTGCTTGGCTTATTAGTGAACTAGGTGCAAAACATATTTCAAGGAGTAAACGTCACACCCTCCACAATGCAAAGTTTATGCTTGGTTCATTTTTGACCCAGTTCAGGTTGTATACTGGCTTTTCTGAGACTTTCAGGGATACCACAGATTTTTCCATTGACTTAACTTTTGACCAATGTGTGTCTGTTGTAAGAATGCCCTTCTATATTGCACAGACTATAAACAAAGTGATTGTGTCTAGATCTAGGGGTGTCATTGATCCCCTTAACTCGGCCTTCATTGGGCCAATCATTGCACATAATGCCACCTTTGGCATGCATATGTTCAGACACATGCAACAACTGCAGCTCTCACAAAGATGCCTTACTAAAATGATACAAGGCCTAAACAACAAGTCCTACATGGACCGACTGAAATCCCTATCACTATACTCGGTATCCTACAGACTATGAAGCTGTGATCCATGTCTGGCATAGAAGGCATCCTCTGACCTACTACTAATGTACTTAATGCACATCAGTAAGTCAAATGGCATCAGAAATACTTTGCCTTGGCATCTAAAACTTTTCTGTAACATTAATAGAACAGTGTGGAGGAACAGGTATATTTTGCAGAGGATACCGCTGTTGTGGAACAGGCTCCCCATACACATAAACCAAAGTTCATCCCTGTCCACTTTCAAGTGCAACTTAGATATATGCATGGGGAAACAGAAAATTTACCCCAGAACTCCCCCATGCACTGCAAATGGCAGATGCAGATCCTAAATGCTTTATCCCAGGCATGGGTCCACTCAAATTATGTAGGGTATGATCCCAGTTATTTTCATTAGGGGTAATATGCAATTATCAACCATGGGACAGGTAAGGCCAATCTATAGCCAATTGGGATAGGTTATTTCAAACACAAAAAG
Organism: Protopterus annectens; assembly: GCF_019279795.1. Taxonomy (NCBI): domain Eukaryota; kingdom Metazoa; phylum Chordata; order Ceratodontiformes; family Protopteridae; genus Protopterus; species Protopterus annectens. The sequence continues at coordinate 1,240,284,871 of NC_056741.1, forward strand.
GGTAATTAGCTAGATAAAATGGCCTGCAAGAGCAGCTAGCCTAGTACTTACCTATGAACCTATAATCTTACATTTGACTTAGAAATACAAAAATGCATAGAAAAACTCATCAAAAACTTGGAATGCTTTAGAGCTCCAAAAACATTCTCACCAACACAACTAAAGCTACACTCACCACTACTTAGCACCCCCTCCCCACACTAGTTTCTGGAGCATCCATTCTTATTAACTTCAGGCAGCGCAAAAAGCAGAATTTGAGCAATGCTATTGTAAATTGGATACATTTGCAGAAAATGCCCCTGTCAGAACCCATTACTGTATAGCACTGAAAGCCTGAATTGGTTCAAACTAACCTATCAACTAACATACAGAGCTACTTCCTTCCTACAACATTAGCCAGCACACATCTGCTTGTCTGGCACTAAACACCATTTTACACAACTATGTTCTACTCCATTAGTATGATTCAGCGAGGAGAAACCTTTCTGTCCATAACCCTATCAAATCTGCAGGACATGATCTATATTTATACCATGTTGCTAAGGCCTGGGACTCCTTACCTATATCTGTCAGATCAATACCCCCCCTCCAGTCCTTCAAAACTATTCAGACAGTTCTTAGCCAAAACCTGTCTCTGTTTTTGCCCAACCTCAGGATAACGATATTCCTAAATTTGAACAAGTTCCTATTCATACCTTACACCTCCTTACACCCCTTTTCACTCACTTCCTAACTTTATCTAGATATGTAATAACTTATTTTTCCCTAAATTCATGTTGCAGTTCCTGTATGTATTATACTACTTTACCTTTAAATTCTAAAAACTGTCTAAAATGTCTCTAATAATTAAATTATTGTTATATAAATTGTATTTGTTTGAACTAATTTTGTCACTTAAAGTCGAAATTGGTATAATTATTTTTGTAGGTTTTTAAATTGTTTTTAAAATATTTTTTAAATACTGTCGAGATTTTCTCCATGGGCCTCCAATAAAAATGTACATCGTTACCCAGTCAGACTTTCCTTTTAGTCAGATGTCAGTAAACAAATACCATGCTTGACCTCATCCTTACAAATATTTCCTCTATCTATACCTCACAAATGTGATATAATATAATATAATATAATATACAGCTTGTGATTACAACAGCTACCTAAATGAAAACAAAGAAAAAAAATTACACCCAGATAAGGAAATATGTGGAAATAACTGGACATCCACACCACAACAAAAATCAACAGACTGAAAAAATGCAAAAGCAATATTACTGGTTATTAACTACTTCATAATGCTCAACTATGTCTGCTTTTGCCTCATATTATTACCCTTCTCATTATAAAATGTTTTGATGTTCTGGTAAATCACTGAACATTACAATCAGTGTGTAACATCAGACATTACAGTTTCATACTTCAGTCCGTAATGTCAGACATTAGAGTTTCATACTTTAGTACGTAATGTCAGATATTAGAGTTTCATCCTTCAGTTCATAATGTCAGACATTAGAGTTTCATGCTTCATTCCATAATGTCAGACATTACAGTTTCATATTTCAGTCTGTAATGTCAGACAGAGTTTCATACTTTAGTACGTAACGTCAGATATTAGAGTTTCATCCTTCAGTTCATAATGTCAAACATTAGAGTTTCATGCTTCATTCCATAATGTCAGACATTACAGTTTCATACTTCAGTCTGTAATGTCAGACATTTGAGCTTCATACTTTAGTACGTAATGTCAGATATTAGAGTTTCATCCTTCAGTTCATAATGTCAAACATTAGAGTTTCATGCTTCATTCCGTAATATCAGACATTACAGTTTCATACTTCAGTCTGTAATGTCAGACATTTGAGTTTCATACTTTAGTACGTAATGTCAGATATTAGAGTTTCATCCTTCAGTTCATAATGTCAAACATTAGAGTTTCATGCTTCATTCCGTAATGTCAGACGAGTTTCATACTTCTTAGTGTTTAGGAGATCCAGGTTGTTGAAAATCTGGTCATTGTCTTACTAACTTGAATTAGGGTAATATTTAAGTTATACCTGATTTTGGACTTGTAAAGTCTCTGGTGGTCATTAGTCTAGTATAAACCTATGAACCTACTACTTATGCACAAAACATTGCATAACAATACACTGAATGCATCATTCATACTTATTTCTTCCTACAACATAGACTCCAAATTCAAGATAAATTTCTTCCTACAACATAGACTCCAAATTCAAGATTTGACATAAATAATGGAAGAGAATTTAAATACTCTCATACATAAAACGTACAGTAACCTGTAGAATCCTTCAGTGGGCTTGTAAGTATGTACCAAATGTCTCAATGGAGCCATGTTTTTGTGTGAAGCGGACTGTTGTTTCAATTGAGCCAGCAGGAAAACCTATAAAACCAACCCAGTATCTGAGCAATAAAACATGGCCACGATCACTGCCACATACAGCACCAGGAGGTGAAGTGACAAGTCCAGTTTCACAACCCTCAACAAAAATAATTCTAAACTTAAATGTCACTATTCACAAAAGGAAAACAATAACTATTGTATAAAAATGCTTAACCAATACTTCAGTTGAGCTAAAATCCTGCAGAGTAAAGCACAAAGAACATGGTAAACCTTCTAGAAAGCCAGACTTCCAAGCAATCAGTGAAAAAAAAATAGTCAGCAATGTAAATTACACTCCATTAACACAAATACACACTGAAACTACTGCACACTCAGAGTACAGGAAAACTGACAACCTGTAAAAAATTAAACCTGTAATACAAACACTATAAAAAACATGCAATACGGAAACAAGACGTGCATCAAATACATACTGTCCACTTAAATTTCTCCAGTAATGAAACCAAACATGAAATGCCATTAATAACACACAGTTTAAATCTGAATCTCCCAAACATAAAAAGTTCACTTACTTGTAATGTTCAAGTGTGTAGTATAACAAGTCCCATTAATTCTTCGAGCAGCCATTTCCTGCAAAGATGACTACTTTTCCAGATGACTTGCACAGACTCTACAAAACAGCTTAACCAGCAGATTATAGCCATTATCTGTAAAACTTACCCCAAAATTCAAGTCACCAATAGCAAATTGTGACAGTCATTTATAATCATACTTTCACCAACCACAAAAAGTCAAATTCTTAAAAAAGTAGTAATTTAATAGAAAAAGGCTGCACTAATTTCTTGTCCAATCTTTCCTTATGACTAGGGTTGCCAGCTGCCCGGTTTTTGACTGGACTGTCCGGTTTTCAGACAAATTTTCTGGTTAAAAAATTTTCATGAAAACCAGACTCGTGAAGTCCGTTTTTTTTTTTTTTTGGTGCCGCCAGAGGAGAGGAGAAAGTAAATGTATCCAGCTAGAACGGGAGCGGTACGATATGTTACTAGCTGCTACACAACAATGAAATGTTTTTAACTTCAGTATTCCTGGTAGCTATGCAGTTTAGATAGTACATACATACATACATACATATTGTCTGCTGAGCCTGGAAAAGGCATTTTTAGTGAAGAGGATGTACATGATATACAACACATACATCAACAATTGTCAATGGACTGCGCTATACGAACTTCCGACAGAATATAATCGGCGATTGTATATGCTGCAAGCCTAGTCATTTTACGCAGGTGCACTGTACATTTATTTTTGCCATCATGCACTTATACCTCAGGTAGCCTCCACCTCTTATACCAGCATTTGTTAACTCTTCCCTCCTAGAACTTCATAGATGCAGCTAATTATGAAATGGAAAATATGTTCCATCTTAACAACAATGTCCCACACCCCAGTACAAACAGTATTTGACAGAACTTTCAAAATGCAAGGGAATATTAAGATCATTTCTGAATGAGCAGTAAAGTGATGTTATTGACTTAAAAGGTTTTATGGGGTAAATCAAAACTTACAATTATTTAATAGCAAAGATATCCTGCTTGCCTTGTGCATTTTTTTTTTTAATTTTTTTAATCAGATTTACCACCATGTGCACAGGCTAGCTAGCTCTAGACCTTTTATCTCCATGGACTATCCATAATTAGGTTTAGGGACATAGAAAATAAATAACTGGAGAAAAATGCATAATATTGACACTTTTCATCAATACTGGTACTTACAGCTGCAGCAGCTTAGCAGTGCAATTAGCGCCGCCCGTGTTCTGTTCTCCCCTTTAAATATGGCTTAAGTAATCAGCTGATGTCACTGTGATGCCACAAAATGGGCAGGGCATGGATGGGAGAGGGGTGGGAATGGGTGGAGTTATGGGTGATGCGAGAGGCGTAACCTTAGTCCAGTTTTATCCACAAAGAAACCTGGCAACCCTACTTATGACTGTAAGTTCCACAACTGAGTGGAATTCTGTAGAGTGACAGACACATTATTTCATAAAATAGCATACCCACTCCCAAGCAATTAAGCTAAGCCTTGTCTCTCCACATAGTGCGTCTAGACAATATCTGAATTTACTACTTTATAATGAATGCATGAATAGGTTACACTGGTTAACACATTCAGATACATACATACATTGAAATGCATAAGACATTTTAAACAGATCAGCATTTAAACCTCTCATTCAATGAAATGAAAGTCAATACTTGCTCAACAACTATTTTGTCAACAACTTATCACCAAAAGATCCTTTACCGCCCTAATAATACCCCAATCCTCACTAATCTGATTACCCCCTATAAAAATCTTGCAACACTACACTCAGCTAATAATTAAATCCAACAACAAAGCTGGGGACGCACTTTTCACCAACACAGTGGGAAAAAACCTGGAATCAGCTTCCTAGTGAACTTTCTACCCTTGCTTCCACACTGCTTTTTAAAAAACATCTTAAAGAATATCTTAAAACTCACTGGCCTTGTCCCTGCTCTAACCCTGACTGATATTTCATTTCCTCTTCCTGCTCTATGTTGCCTACCTGTAATAAAGATTTCCTTCTTAGTACTAAAAAAAAAAAAAAGGATTGTCTCTCAAATGTTGTTTGTTCTCTGTATTTGATCTTAGCTTAAACCTACTAAAGGACTCTGTAAAAGTTTATCTTGCCTACAATTTAAACAATGTACTGTAACTCATTTTACTATTGGTATATATTCTATGCTTTGTCACTGCCGATGCTTGGAGCTTTTCTCCCTGGGCCTCTACTGAAAATGGACATATATCCAGTTAGACTAGCCCAGTCAACAAATGTAAAATAAAATAAAATAAATAAATAAATACCATGCCAGAAACCAACTGATTCCTTAGAGGCCTCCTGCAGGGCCGCAGTTACTGGATCTGTGATTAGGAGGCATGCCTGGTTAAAGGAACAAAATTTGCCTGATCATGTTAAAGCTAAATTGCTAGATGCACCTTTACAGCATGATTTTCTGTTTGGTATTAAGGCAGAAGAGGTTTTAAAGAGAATGGAAGACAAAGCTAAGTCTATGCAAACTGTTCGACTTCTTACAAGTGCAGCCACCAAGATTCAGTAGACACTGACCTACAAAAAATTGGTCCTTTCCTGTGTCAGACAGAGCTCAAAGGGGCAAATCCAGATGCCCTAAGGGTTCCAGATACCAGGCACAAGATTCATACAGGTCAAAGCAATGGGGCGCTCCTACCTCCAAATCTGGAATAGATAAAGCGCAAACCTACAGAAAACAATCCCATTGACTTTCCTCTGCCTACACCAAGCACTTTTTGCTCAAAATTGGCAGTTAATAACCCAGGACAAGTGGGTACTAAACATAGTATTACAGGGATACAGATTCCATTTCCACACTCTGCCAATGACAAATGGTCGGCTAGATCTGCCAAAAAATCAATGGGCAGAGGCACAGTAACAGATTACGTCCCTCATGGATATTGGGGCCATTCAGCAAGTACCAGAACAGGAAAAAGGACAAGGTTTTTACTCAACTGTTCTTGGTATACAGAAAGGACAAGACCTGGTGGCCAATACTGGACGTATCGATTTTGAACACATACCTGGACATTCCAAAATTTAAAATGCTGACTTTGCAGCAGCTTCTGCCCATGCTGGGCAAGAATGCTTGGCTGGTGACACTAGACCTAAAAGAGGCATACCTGCATGTTCCAATAAGACAGTCGTGCAGAAGATACCTCAGATTCAAGGCTGGCTTAATGCATTACCAGTTCTCTGCACTGCCCTTTGGCTTATCTACTGTGCCCAGGGTCTTTACAAAGTGCCTGGCACCAGTAATTGCATTTTGCAGACAAAGAAGTATACAAATATATCCTTACTTAGATGACTGTCTCATTCAAGCAGAGAACAAGGACATTCTTCTTTGACACCTGGCATTCGTGAAAAGGCTTCTAACATGCCTAGGGTACACAATAAACGAAAAGAAATCACAACTGGTACCCTCTCAAAGGATAACATTCCTGGGTGCAAGCTTGAATACAACTGTCCAGATGGCTTACCTCACACCAGACAAGCAAAGGCAACTGACTACTTACTTCAAACTGATGGCAACAAAAACCCAGTTATCTGCAAGACAAATTCTACAGGCTCTGGGCTTCATGGCATCCTGCATCCTACTGATTCCATATGCAAGACTGCATATGAGGAAACTTCAATGGTACCTGAAAAGTTTATGGAGTCAGCATTCTCACAGTCTGGAAGCAATGATTCCTCTCATTCCCTGCCTACAACAGGAGTTTCTATGGTGGGCAAAAGCATGCCACCAAAACATGGGACGGGCCTTCATTCTCCCCCTGCCAGCCAAATCTTAACAACAGATGCCTCGGATTATGCCTGGGGGGCCCACATGGCAGGAAGATACATTCAGGGCATATGGACCCCAAAACAAATGCATCTACATATCAACCAGAAAGAGATGCTAGCTGTTCAAAATGCCCTAACAGCCTTCAAGAACTTACTTCATCCAGGACAACTACTGATAAAGATGGACAACACCACAGTCATGTGGTATATAAACAAGCAAGGGGGCACACACTCATACCCCCTTTGCAGATTAGCCATGGCACTGTGGGACACAGCTTTGACCTAACAAATACATCTTCAAGCTCAATTCCTGCCAGGAAAACAAAATACACTGGCAGACGATTTAATCAGAAATCTTATGGATCCTCACGGGTGGAAACTAAATCCACAAGTCTTCAGCATGATTACAGAGAAATGGGGGAGCCCAGACATAGATCTATTTGCCTCTCCTCAAAATTATGAATTGAAAAGATTCTGCACAAGGACTTATCACAGACAAGCATGGAAAGTGGACGCCCTATCCTTCAGTTGGAAAAACCTATCAGTTTATGCCTTTCCTCCTCTGCCTCTTCTCCCCAAGGTCCTCTTAAAAGTCAGACAAGAGAAACCAAAGATGATACTAATTGCCCTGGACTGGCCCCGCCAGTACTGGCACCCAATCCTAAGGAACTTGTCTCAATACCCAGCTTGGACCTTACCTCAAAGACCTCAACTATTGTCTCAGCAAAACAATCAGATCCTGCACAATCAACTCCAGACAGTGAACCTGGCAGCATGGCTGATCATATAGTTATACAAACAACACCTCTCAGTAAAGCTGTGATGGATGTCATTTTGGAAGCCAGAAGGCCTAGTATTAGAAAATCTTATGCTGATAAATGGAAGAGATTCTGTGCTTGGAATCAAGCACAAGGAACTCATACAGCAGAACCAAAATATTTCTCAGATATTACAATACTTAACTGAGATGCTTGACAAAGGCCTATCTTTCTCATCAATTAAAATCCATGCCTCTGCCATTTCGGCTCATTACAATACAGAGCCACCAATCTTTTCTCATCCTTTACTAAAGCAGTATCTTAGAGGAGCCAAAAATTTAAGGCCTCCAAGAAGATCACCATTACCTGCATGGGACCTCAATTATGTGTTGGAAAAGCTCACCCTGCCTCCATTTGAACCAGCTGCTACTGCTGATATAAAGTTCTTGTCACGAAAAACAGCTCTGCTACTAGCAATTACTTCAGCAAGAAGAGTTTCAGAGCTACAGGCCCTCATGGCTATAGAGCCTTTTATCATATTTTACCCAGACAGGGTGTCTCTGAGGACAAATCCTACCTTTATGCCTAAGGTGGTTTTCAGTGTGGCTCTTAACCAAACAATTCATCTGCCAACCTTTTATCCAAATCCGCAGAACAAGGGGGAGAGAATTCTGCATTCCTTGGATGTACACAGACAGCTAAGATTCTACTTGAGCAGGACTAAAGCTCTAAGAAAACCTTACTAGTGTCATATGCTGCAGGATCAGAAGGAAAGGCCATTTCAAAGCAGACAATTTCAAAGTGGATAAGCCACTGCATCTGTTTCTGCTACTTACACCATGGTAAACCTGTGCCCATGGGCATTAGGTCTCAT